>NC_137678.1:49954126-50034126 GCF_963989245.1 Nansenia antarctica | reverse complement strand
GTTTGATTGGCTTGGTTTTCAGTGGAAATCTTGGGGAAGGTCATATTTGTTGCTGTTAATCAGGGTCATGGTATGACCGAATTTTTAAATTTAATTATTATTATTTTTGTGTAGTAGGAGTATAAATAATGATGTTAGATACGTTTTGGAGTTGTTTAGGGGGAGAGAAATTGCTAATAATTATACTAAATGTGTCAGAAAAAGCGGATTTTTAAAATCCTGGTGCATCATGGGAAATGCAAAAGTAATTTGAGTATATCCAGAGTTCTGTAATAGTTATATGCATGGGGATAATTTCTAAAAATTGTAAAAAAATTATGCCGATTCTAACCCTGTGTTTTGTTGTTGTAAAATTCGTTGAGTTTTTTGTGTTAAAGCTAACCCACGACATTAAAATTAGTAATATCCATGATTTGATACATTTTTAAAATTGTTAGTAGTAATTTTATTAAGTAGAAATGATGCCAATTCTAATGTAGTTATTCTTTTTCGTCAAACTTGTTGCGTTTTCGTTCAGGAGCTGAATTACTGTACGCTTCTGTACGCTTCTGTACGCTTCTATACGTTTCTATACGCTTCTCTACGCTTCTGTACGTTTCTATCTTTTTAATATATATGCCTTTGAATTACTAAATAATTAAATGATGATTATATAATAGCCTAAATAACTAATATCCTAAATTAGGATTAAGGTTAGGGTTAGGTTGAGGGACTATTATCTATCACCTATGTTGGTCTAAGAGATTACCGGTAACCAGGAATCACCTGACCAAATGGCTGGCTGCCCGAAGTGTTAGTGGGGGTTAGGGTTAGGGTAAGGGTTAGGGTTAGGGTTAGGTTTCTGGCAAAGAGCTCCAACTGTAAGATACCATGTGCAGGTTGACCAGTTTCTTTAGGCCAACCACGTATGATGCAGAGGGAGAAGCACTCCACTACACACAAATAGTACCGTGCTGATGTTCAACTGGTAGTGCTACATTGTTTTTGTCCATCTTGGTGGGTCTGACGTCTCGGAGCACCGGTAGCTCGGAAGTAGGGGAAGGTACACGCGTACCTATTCTCCACGTCCTGATTGGTCAGCTGTCAGAAAGGCGCTTGACATCACACAGCGCCTTTCTGAAAAGTTAAAAGGCAGCTGCGCTTTTCTCACGCTTTTTAAAAGGCGGCCGCTTTTTCCCTTTTCCCATAGGGTTGTATGTAAAAAGGCGCTGAAGGCCACGCTTTTTCTTAAAAAATAAGTCAAGTGTGAACACCCCCTAATAAACTCTTTCACGTTGCGTTCAGCCAATCACTCAACCCGTTAGTTTGTTGTTTGTAAATATTACATAAAGGCCAATGATTGGTGCTTACGTCACTGTCACTACTGTAAATACATTTGATTTGATTTGATTTGACTTGTCACTCATTTCTGGCGCTAAAATTATTTTCAACTAGCTCAACTAGCTTCCTAATTAGCTGTCTAGTGTCTGATTTGATGTGAAAATGTCCAAAAGACAGTTGAGCCTTCTTCAGGCATTTGGGAGAGGGAAGAAAAAATATGCGAAGAGAGCAACACCAGCGAAGGCGCCAGCAGCAGTCAGCTACACGGTGACGAGCCCCCTACGGTAGCTAGCTGTGTAGCTAGGCCGAGCCCCGAGGACACACAGCAGCAGAGGTATGAGGTTGTATGTGCTGGCTCTGAAGATGACATTGGCTGTGTCATTGGTGAACTGAAAACGACATCAGACTCTGTAAAACTGAAAATGTTACAGACGAGATTCAAGCCTCCCAGAGGTTGGATACCCCCAAGTAGGGTAATATGTGGGAAGCAACGGAAAATACCGGAGGAGTTTTTTGATGAGAGCATTTACCCCACTCTGCGTTACAGTAAAAGCGTTGATGGCGTTTTTTGTGTAGCTTGCATGCTTTTCTCATCAGGAGACATGATTCTGAGAACGAAGCCACTTACTGACTGGAGTAATGCAAAGAAAAAGACACTTGTCAACTCCAGCTCACATTAGTGCCCAACTGCGAGCAGGTGAATTTGTTGATGTTGCTTCGGGAAAGAGCCGGTCTATCTATTCCAAATTAGATCGCTCACACCAACAAGCAGTAGAGCGCAATAAACATGGACTGAAAGCAGTCATCGATCTAATTGCTGTTTGCGGAGAGCAAAATATACCCATTCGAGGCCACACTGATGAGCGAAGTAATTTCCAGGCGCTTCTGAAATACCGTGCTGAAGGAGATGAGAATCTGAAAGAATATTTCAAAAATGCACCAAGTAACGCAAAGTACTTTAGTCATCAAATCCAGAACGAGTTGATTGAACTATGTGGGAAACAGATTCAAGACAACATTCTCAACAAATGCAGGGATGCCAAGTGGTTCACCTTATTGGCTGATGAGACTGCTGATATAAGCAACGTTGAACAAGTAGCTCTTGTAGTAAGATACGTGGACTGTTTTGATTGCAGCTACTCTGTGCGAGAGGATTTTTTGGGATTTTTTTCTACTGCTGACACAACAGGCGAGACCTTGACCCAACTTCTGTTAAACCGATTAAGAGAACTGGATCTGGATCCTGCTCGTATGGTTGGACAGGGGTATGACGGCGCTGGGATTGTCAGTGGGAAGGTGCGAGGCGTTCAGGCGCGCATCAGAGTACAGTACCCTGCTGCCGTCTATGTGCACTGTAGAAATCATGCGCTAAACCTAGCGATTGTGCACTCAACGAAAATCCCTGTGGTCCGCAATACTCTGAGAAGAGATAGTAACCTTCATCACAGACTCCCCAAAGCGCTTACAGTGCTTACTGAGCAACAGTAGCAGCAAAAAACGCCTCCAAAAGTTCTCTGATACCCGCTGGTCTCAGCATGATATGTGCCTGTCTACTATAATCGAAAACTACGAGGACGTGTTAACCACACTGGCTGAGCTGAAAACAGACACTGACGCCAAATGCAGCTCCACAGCATCCTCCCTCACTCGGGCCATGGAGACCTTTGAATTCATCGTCTGTCTAATCATTACTCAGGAGCTTCTTCACTGCCTGACACCGCTGAGTAATGGCTTACAGAATCGAAAATGCGAGCTACCTATGGCCGCTCAAATGGCCACGGATCCTGTGAGTGTGCTTGAGCACAAAAGAGATGACTCCACAAACACCAATATATGGGGAAAAACATGCTCTCTGGCTGCGATTGTTGATGTTGTCCCTTCACTGCCTCGCATCGCCAAAAGACAAGCCCACAGGTCTAACACATCTGCAGAAAACCCACTAGAGTACTGTAAAAGAACCATTTTCTTTCCGTTCATCGACCACCTGACCACAGAGGTGAGAGACAGAGTATGCCTTGCACTGCCACGTCTTAAAGCCCAGTACCTTCTACCCGACAAATTGCCACTGTTGACGGACAGTTTATGGAGGGAGATCAAGGAGGAGTATGGTGCGCTGATGCCCAGTGTTGACACTGCAGATATGGAGCTTAATCTGTGGAGGGAGCGCAACAGGCCGCATGATACACCTGTCACCAGTGACATCCTCCAAGTTCTGAGACTAACCGCAGACTTCTACCCCAGCCTGCATACTGTCATGAAGGTTCTCCTAACAATGCCCGTGTCCACTGCCAGTGCGGAGCGTTCATTCAGCTGTTTACGTCGCTTGAAGACATATCTCCGGAACAGCATGACAGACAAGAGACTGAGTGGACTTGCCCTTATGAATATACATCATGATATTCCTATTGATGCGGAGGCCATTCTGCTGGAGTTTGATGCAACGTGGAGGCGCAGACTTCACTTCAAATAGGTAGGAACATTTTATGATTTTATTGCCAGTCGGATTGGTTTGGTCTTGCTTTTATTGTTAAGTGGTGCAGCGGCTTCTGTCTGGGCTAGCCTATATTGTCACATATCTGGTCGTTGAAACGTGTATGCTGCTGTGTGTGTTGTAGGCCTAAAGTGAGTGCAAAACTCTCGTTTCGGTGCTAGCCTATGTATTGGTGCGCTGTCACAGTGTCAACAAATAGGCCCTTTGTTTTCCCCATGTGTTAGGTGAGGTCACCTGGGCTGTTTTCATCTGTGTTTCGAGGTGCGCTGTCACCATATTGTTTGCACGTGTCGTCACGGCATAAGGGGAACGCCCACCTGGCGGGCAAAACAAATCTTTCTTCCGCTGCCTGCCAGCTATTTTATCAGGTTTTTACCAAGTAATATTAGTTGTTTGACAAAATGCTGGATAGTTGCTGTGCAATCGGGTGCACTAACCGACGAGGAGACGACCCTGGGTTGGGCTTCTACAGAATTCCGTCAGAAGATTAAGCTCAAGTAAACACTGATGATTTTAATTATTTACTTAGCCACTTTACTCGATTATACTGAGCCAATTACCACTATTGCACTATTGTCATTGTTCATATTGTATTCCACCCCTGTACATTGTACCGCACATTTCAAATCTTTTATCTAGTATTTTTTGTTCATTGAATAAAGAAATAAATAGGCTACTTGAAAGTGGTACTCCACTCTCCTTAACCCTTATGTTGTGTTCGGGTCTGCCGTGGCCCGTTTCAAGTTACAATTATATAATAACTACCATCTAGTTTTTTTTTTTATTGGAACAAGGTTCATGATATCCTCCACAACAGCTATATAAACACTACAAAACAGATTTTGACAATTTTAGCCAATTCTGCCAATATAATTTGGTGTTCGGGTCTGGGAAGACCCAGCAGTGCATTGAAATGTTGTGGGGCCATACAATAAAATGACAACAGGATTGGTTATGAATGCATAATAAGTTAGTTATGATGTAGTAATAACAATATTGGATGATAGTCATTGTTTTTGAGTGTTTTGGACTGAGTTAAATCATAGGTCAAAATTGACCCATGAACACACGGGACAGAAACAGCTTTCGAACACAACACAAAAGTGGGGACAAGTGAACTCCATCTCTAAAGGTTTTGCAGTATCTCTGTTCTTAGCAATGTGTACAGTTCAGCAGCATCATTTGCATCTTTTGGAGAGTCCCATCCATTTTCCTGCATCAGTAAAAGAGATAGCTCAAACACAGTTTCATCACAAGGCAATTGACCCTTGGGTGTACACTCCTCCTTACAGAGATCCACCTCTTCTTGGTCAATCGATTTCAGTCTGTCCTCTGCACCAAACATCTGTGGGACTGTATACAACAAGACTGGACGACCTCCTGGCACATTCCGGGCTGGCATTGGTCTGATCTTGTGTGAATTCCATGTCCTCACAACTTCATCAAGTTCTTGCTGCAGGATCATGAAGAAAATAATCTCATTACCAACATAAATCAATACATTCCACAATAGTAAACATCTGATCATAATTTGCATATAATTATGATAATCATAATATCTTATCTTCCTAGAGAGGTGGCTGACTAAAATGTATGATTATAATAAGAGAGGCCCATCATCCAACCCAACCCACCCCCCTTTTAATAAACCTGATGTTGCTCAATACCTACCTGCACATCAGTGCTGACTGTGTACACGTGTATGCTATCATACACACAGAATACATATTTGTCTGTTTATATGAATACCAAATATACTTTTTTCACATTTACTCAATTTAATTTCATGGAAATGGATTCAACAATGCACAACAATTGCCAACAATCCACACACAATACCCCAGAATGACAATGTGAAACCACTTTTTGGAATCTCAGTAAATGTATTAAAATTTAAATACAGAAATACTTCATGTACATAAGTATTCAGACCCCTTGCAATGACACTATTAAAAATAGCTAAAATGCCAAAATGTTGCATTGTTCAAGGGCTTGCCAATTTGAGGTGCTGATATTCAAGGTTCTCAGAATAATTGTTGTTATTGTATGTAAAAGTGGAATCTATCCAGTTCCTAAAACGCCTTACTTTATGAAAACAGAGTGGCAGATGCAATCTAATATATGCTTTTCTTGATAAACGGTGTGTGTGTGTGTGTGTGTGTGTGTGTGTGTGTGTGTGTGTGTGTGCATGCTTTATATTAGGGACAGACTTGGACTGTAATAGTGTTACTGTACCTGCACAAGGTTGAGGAAACAGAACGGGATAAGACTTTTATCCAAGAAATCTCCAGAGAAATGACCATTGTCTTGAAGGGTTTTGAAAAGATTCATCCAGAACTGTGCACTTTGTTTTCAAAGTATTCCCCACCAGGACTCAATTCGCTGATTTGCAGTGCTGCGACCATATACAAAACTTTTCTCTCTGGCAAAAACATCTTGGTGGTTTCTTCTCAAAAAGACCTGCATGTTCTCCACATGTCCGTTTCTGTGCCCCTATCAGCTCGCAGCCTCTCTGGATATCCTCCAACACCTTCAATGCTTTGAATATAATATCCAGCTATGACTTTTGGATCGTTGTTTGTTGTGTACGCTTCCATCCATACCACATAACGACTATAGCCATCGATGCAACCATTGATCCCTATTCCGTACGGCTTCAGTTTGTCGTAAGAGTCCATATGCCAGAGTGCATTAGGACCTCGGGTAGAGTATTGTAGTAAGAGTCCATATGCCAGAGTGCATTAGGACCTCGGGTAGAGTACTGTAGTAAGAGTCCATATGCCAGAGTGCATTAGGACCTCGGGTAGAGTACTGTAGTAAGAGTCCATATGCCAGAGTGCATTAGGACCTCGGGTAGAGTACTGTAGTAAGAGTCCATATGCCAGAGTGCATTAGGACCTCGGGTAGAGTAAGTAAGTAAGTAAGTAAAGCTTTATTTATATAGCACCTTTCATACAAGAAATGCAGCTCAAAGTGCTTTACAACAGGAATAAGAACATAAAGTGAATATAAAAACATAATACAAGCATAGAATGAATATAAAAGCAGGGGAAAACAGTCAAAAGAAAAGGTAAAGATTTACATTTCTTACACACTATGCGATACATGTGATACATTCATACACTACTATATATTATTTTAGCCCCCTCAGTGAGTGTAGTCACGCTAGTATGGGACCTGCACCTGTGGTACACGCTACCCCACCCGCAATGTACTGCCCTCTCACTTGGTTGCAGGGTATTTCAACCGGGCCTGGTTACCCCTTAATATCCAGGACCTACTGTCCCTTCCTTAAGCCTAACTTGGATCTCGGCGGGCCTGGTTACCCTTGAAATCTAGTATCGAGGACCTCCTGTCGCTTCCTTAAGCCTAACTTGGATCTCGGCGGGCCTGGTTACCCCTGAAATCTAGTATCCAGGACCTACTGTCCCTTCCCTAAGCCTAACTTGGATCTCGGCGGGCCTGGTTACCCCTGAAATCTAGTATCCAGGACCTATTGTCCCTTCCATAAGCCTAACTTGGATCTCGGCGGGCCTGGTTACCCCTGAAATCTAGTATCCAGGACCTACTGTCCCTTCCTTAAGCCTAACTTGGATCTCGGCGGGCCTGGTTACCCCTGAAATCTAGTATCCAGGACAGTAAAATATTTAAAGTGCAATAGCTGGCAAATGAGCAGTGGGCAGGTGCAGATAAGCTAGTTGAAGGCTATATTGAAGAAGTGCGTTTTTAGCTTTCTTTTAAAAATGTTTAGTGAGCTGGCTTCCCTGATCTCTAAAGGTAATGTGTTCCAAAGCTTTGGGGCATAGTTGGCAAAGGCTGCGCTCCCGATCTTCTTCTGACTGTTGCTGGGAACCTCTAATAAACCTGCGATAGATGATCTTAGTGTTCTTGAGGGTGCATAATTGGCAAGGGAATTAGCAATGTACTTTGGGCCTCGCCCATTAAGGGCTTTGTATATAAGGAGGAGGACCTTAAAATCAACCCTACATGTTACTGGCAGCCAGTGCAGAGTAGCTAGGACCGGAGTAATGTGTTCTCTCCTCTTGGTTCTAGTTAGAAGTCGAGCTGCAGAGTTTTGAATGAGCTGATGTCTTGCAGTCGTTTTTTTAGGAAGGCCAGTAAAAAGTGTGTTACAGTAATCGAGCCGGCTTGAGACAAAGGCATGAATCAGTTTTTCAGCATCTTTTTGGTTTATAAGTGGTCTTACTTTAGCAATGTTTCTAAGGTGAAAGAATGATGTTTTCGTCACCTTGTTAATGGGACTTGAAGCTTAGGTCTGAGTCGAAAATAACACCTAGACTTGTAACCTCAGGTTTAATCCATGATGTCAGTTTCCCTAGATTATTAAGCAGCATATCCCTCTTTGCTTTAGGGCCGATCAGTAGGACTTCAGTTTTGTCCTCGTTTAGCTTCAAGAAGTTATTGCTCATCCATTTATTTATTGCTAGAAGACAGTTCGTAATGGAGTCTATAGCTGAAGTATCATTTGGTTCAGCAGAAATGTACAGTTGCGTGTCATCGGCATAGCTGTGGAAACATACGTTGTGCTCTCTAATGATGTCCCCGAGTGGTAACATGTATAGTGAGAATAGTAGTGGACCAAGGCAGCTCCCTTGTGCGACTCCGAAATCGCTGTCATATTTCTCAGACACATGATCTCCAAGCTTGACATAGAACTTTCTCCCTGTAATGTATGTTCTGAACCAATTTAACACGCTGCCAGAAAGACCAACTAACTCTTCGAGACGATTGATTAGGATATCATGGTCGATCGTATCGAACGCTGCACTTAGATCTAATAGGAGGGGAATTGAGACCTTATTAGCATCAGAGTTTAGTCTGAGATCACTCACTATTTTAGTAAGAGCAGTTTCAGTGCTGTGATATGTTCTAAAACCTGATTGAAATTCCTCCATGACATTATTTTCTTTCAGAAAGGAGTTTATTTGTAGTGAAACTTCCTTCTCAAGTATCTTACTAATGAATGTGAGGTTGGATATCGGTCTGTAGTTTTTCAGTGCATCGGCGTCGAGGTTGGGTTTCTTTAATAGCGGTCTTACAACAGCTGTTTTGTAGGCATCTGGGAAGATGCCTGTTTGAAGCGACGTATTTATGATCTTCAGCACATGATTTGAGACACTATCAAACACCCGCTTGAAGAATGCTGTTGGTATAGGGTCAAAGCAGGAGGTGGAGGAATTAGATTTAGAGACCAAGAGGTCCAGTAGTGTGATACAGGTGAATTCACTCATAGTTGCTGCTTTTGTTTTCCTGAGGTCGATTATGTTTGCGTCGGGGGTGATGCTGGCTCTAATAGATGTTATTTTATTATTAAAGAACAGTGCAAGCTCTTCACATTTTGTTGCTGACGGCTGCGGAGGGGGGGGGGCAGTGTTGATTAGCTTGTCAATAGTAGAGAATAACACTCTAGAGTTACTAGCGTTTTCAGTAATAATCATGGAGAAGTAATCCTTTCTAGCAAGGCGTATTGTTTTGTTGTAGGCAGTCATTGTGTCTTTGTAAATATCACAGTGAACTGTGAGCCTAGTCTTCCTCCATTTTCTTTCAGCTGCCCGACATTTCCTCTTGCTGTCATTAACACTGGTATTGCTTAACCAAGGGGAGATTCTATCAGTTGCCCGCTTCCTAACCTTTAGGGGTGCAGCAATATCTAACGTAGTTGATAGTGTTCTGTGTAAATTTAGAGCCATCTCATGTAGAGAGAATTCATCGCTGCAAAATTGATCGCATAATGTTAGAAAACTGTGTTTCAGCATTGGTGTCTAAGAGTCTTTTTTGAACTACCGTTTGTATTCTAGTCTTTGTTAAGATTAGGTTAGTATCAAAAAACACACAGTAATGGTCAGAGATAGCAGGCATTTCATGTACTGATACGTTATTAATGTTCAGCCCTGTTGTTATTACCAAGTCCAGGGTGTTGCCATGTTGATGCGTAGCTTGATGTATGTGCTGTGTAAGTCCAAAACTGTCCAGTAGGTTCAAGAGCTCTATACTTTTGGGGTCATCCTTCTTATTAATGTAATTGTTCAAATCTCCATTCAAGATTAATCTATCAAATCTAGTGACGACAGTTGAGATCAGTTCTGAAAATTCTTGCAGGAATACTGATAATGAGCATCTTGGTGGTCGATATACTGTAATGATAAGGACTGATATTTCTGCTTTGAGCTCAAGAGCATAATATTCGAATGATGTGACTTCACCCAGGTCAATGTCCTTGAAAACAAGTTTAGCTGAATAAATAGCTGCAATGCCTCCTCCTTTCTTGTTTTGTCTAATTGACTGCTGATAATTATAGTTTGGGGGGCAGGTTTCTATTATGTCTCGACTAAAAATATACAATCTAGCTTATTCTTGGTTATCAGGTCATTAATCAAGAATGATTTCTTTTTCAAAGCTCTGACATTAAAAAGAGCTAATTTCAGCTGCATGAACTTTGCATCACAGTTTGAATACACAGTTGTCTCACGGGTAACAGTTATTAGCCTTGATTTACGTACAGGATGTGCTGAGGGATAGTTGTAATTGTTTTGTCTAGCAGTAATCCGTGTAGGAATAGCAGAGGTTCTTATCTCTTGCTGGATGACCGTGTCCTTGCTGGATGAGAGAGTGTTCTGGGTTTTCTTTGATGGGGGTGGGGAGGGGGGACGGGATGGGATGGGGGGGTTTGGGTGTGCGAATTGGGGGGGTAGCTAGATTCAGGATACAGGATGAGATTAATGCAGAGACCTGTGCATGCGTCCCCTCTGAGGGGGATATAAGCACGGGGCTTGAAGTGAGAGGGAAGTGGAAGGGTGGTGCCCGGAGAGGGCTAGGGTAGGGGCAAGGTGGCGTGTCGTGGAGGGTTGTGAAGGGGTCAGGTGGAGTATCCCAAAGAGGGGTAGAGGCCTGGGGGTTTGTGGGTGGGGGGTTGGGAGTCGCTGGAACTGACACCTCTGCTAGTTGAACAGCAGAGGCAGGGTCCAGCGTTGTGAGGGTGGGAGAGGCCTTCTCCTTGACGTCCTCGTCTTGTGGTGCGTCAGCTGTTGACCTGTCCTTGTGGCTGGGGAGACCGGCATCTGTGGCTGAGTCATTTGATTGTGGCCTGTTCTTGTTCTTATCTATTGTTGGGTGGTTGATGGAGTAAAGTAGGTTAGAGGTGAACAGCGCCTCTCCGGCTCTGTTGAGTCGATTCTTGCTGAAGAGGTCTCTGCATTCCCAAAATAGATTGAAATTGTCAATATAGTTTACTTCATGTAGGTGACAATTAGTTGATAGCCATGTGCTTATTCCGAGTAGCCTGCTGAATCTGTTAACTCTCCGTCCATTTGAAGGCAGGGGACCACTAATGTATGATTCAACATTCAAGGATCTTAACATCTTTAGGAGTTTGACAAAGTCAAGTTTCAGTATTTCTGATTGCTGTTTGGCTATGTCATTGGTTCCAACATGTAGAATAATCTTGTTCACATCTTCATGGGCAGACAGGATTTCTGGGATTTTTTCTGTTATGTTATAAACCATCTCATCAGGGAAGCAGTATGCTTTTATGTTCCTCTTACTGCCAATATTGATATGCTTTACAGCAGAGTCACCAATAATTAAAGTTGCTATTGGTCTTGTCGCATCATTACCTTGGTGCTGCTTAAGCCTGGTAGCTGGCTTTAAGGTGGGCCCTGAACTAGCATTGTTAGCTTGTGCTGTAGCATCATTAGCTTGCAGCCCCTTTAATCCAGGCTCACACAGTAGCTGTTGGGTAGCCAGTGACGGCCAGCCGGTTGCGGTACTAATCTCAGGTACTGTAGTAAGAGTCCATATGCCAGAGAGCATTAGGACCTCAGGTAGAGTACTGTAGTAAGAGTCCATATGCCAGAGTGCATTAGGACCTCGGGTAGAGTGCTGTAGTAAGAGTCCATATGCCAGAGTGCATTAGGACCTCGGGTAGAGTGCTGTAGTAAGAGTCCATATGCCAGAGTGCATTAGGACCTCGGGTAGAGTACTGTAGTAAGAGTCCATATGCCAGAGTGCATTAGGACCTCGGGTAGAGTACTGCCGACGCCGCAGACGATGTGCCCATCGCAGTTCCACACCTTGAGGGTCAATTAATTTGATAATCTGTCGTATGACATCTTGTTGGACCACGAATCCCATTCGAATTGCACGGAGATGCATCCAACGATAGCCTTGCATTTGGCCACTTCGCGATAGTTCCTCCTGCACAAAGGCTATTACCTCATTTAAATCTGAGTGATTTCTCCTTCTGTAAAGACCTAGTTCACGACAACGTCGCTTCAAAGTACGAATACTTGTTATGATACGGTGATTTTGTGCCAATAGACAAAGAATTTCCTTATTACTAAAGCCAATTCCAAAGTATAACTCGATAAGAGAATTCATGTCATCCATTTTAACCAGTAGGAACATTCCATTCTGACTTTAATCTCAGAAATTCTGACTTTTGTGTCAGAGGAGGTGGCAAGGGTGTCACCTTCGACAGGTAAAACACACACACCTCCTTCTTCACCACCGCCATCATCTACACCCTACCACCACCTCCACCAAAACAGACATCACCTTTCAGGCACTCACTCATACCTTGTCCACCCTCTCTCTCCCTTTCTCTCTGCTCTCTGGTGGCAGCGGTGGGATCTCACTGAAGCCGCCATCGGGGATGGACGCCATGAGGGCTGACATGGGAGCTGCCGCTACTGTTTGTGCGTCCATCGTCACGGCAGCAGCCCTGAACCTCCCTATCAACGTCAGCGGTGAGCTTGTGGACTCCAGTTGGACACAGAGTATTCGATTTTGTAGTGTGTGAGTGTGTGTATGTATGCAAGTGGAGGAGGTGTCTGTATGACTGTATGTCTGTCTGTATGTCTGTGTGCATGTCTGCATGTCTGCGGAGGAGGTGTATGTATGTAAGTGGAGGTGGTGTCTGTATGTATGTAAGTGGAGGAGGTGTATGTATGTAAGTGGAGGTGGTGTCTGTATGTATGCAAGTGTTACAGACTTGTATGTATTGTATTATGTCCTGTGTCTGTTTTTGTTTTCATTCTGTCTGTCTCCCCCTAGGTGAAGTGGTGTGCATGTGGTTCCTCCCCTGTTGGTTATTGGGTCCTGTCCATCATCGTTATCTCGTCAGCCCTCACCTGTGTTCAATCAGTTGTCATCCAAACCCAGAAGATCATCTCCTACTTAATGTGTGTTTTGTCATGTGTAGCGAGAGAGGGAAGGGGTGGTGTTTTGTTTGACTAGTTTGTTTATAATCTGTTACCAGAAATTGTTTCTTTTGTTCATAGCTGTGGGTTTAGTGTGTTGATGGACCCCTGTTTTCTCTTTTCTTCCCCACGGGAGAAGGGCTAGGTAAGATACCCTGGGGTATACATTACATCACGTAGATAACCGCTGTCTAAAAACATTAGGTAAGACGCGAGCGGGTGTCACGCCCCGTAGTTCTGAAGCAGGTAGTTTAGGTTCCGGGTAGGTTAGTTAGTATGTGATATAGGTAGGTCAGAGGTGTAGGGAAGAATAGGGCTGTGTTTTGTTGTGACACCGTTCGCATGGTCCTTCTCCTACCCTTTGTTAATTCCCAGTTGTTTTTGTGTCATTGTTAATGTTATATGACTGTTGTCAGTAATATTTGTAAACACTTGTAAGAGGGTGGTGTCATGGCTGGGTGGAGGTTGGTGATGTTGTGGCTGGGTGGAGGGTGGTGATGTTGTGGCAGGGTGGAGGGTGGTGATGTCGTGGCTGGGTGGAGGTTGGTTGGGTGGATGGATGGAGGGTGGTGGTGGTTTCGTGGCTGAGGGGAGGATGGTGGTTTCGTGGCTGAGGGGAGGATGGTGGTTTCGTGGCTGAGGGGAGGATGGTGGTTTCGTGGCTGAGGGGAGGATGGTGGTTTCGTGGCTGAGGGGAGGATGGTGGTTTCGTGGCTGAGGGGAGGATGGTGGTTTCGTGGCTGAGGGGAGGATGGTGGTTTCGTGGCTGAGGGGAGGATGGTGGTTTTGTGGCTGAGGGGAGGATGGTGATGTTGTGGCTGGGTGGAGGGTGGTGTTGTGGCTGGAGGGTGGTGGTGTTGTGGCTGGGTGGAGGGTGGTGGTTTTGTGGCTGGGTGGAGGGTGGTGGTTTCGTGGCTGGGTAGAGGGTGGTGGTGTTGTGGCTGGGTGGATGGAAGGTGGTGGCATTGTGGTTGGGTGGAGGGTTGTGGTTTCGTGGCTGGGGGGAGGGTGGTGGTGTCTAATTTTGTAAACACTTGTAAATATACTTTTCGCGAAGGCAATAAAGCCTTTTATTTAGGATTGGTGGTGTCGTGGCTGGGTGGAGGGTGGTAGTGTCATTGCTGGGTGGAGTGTGGTGTTGTCATGGTTGGGTGGAGGGTGGTGGTGTCATGGCTTGGTGGAGGGTGCTGGGTGTTGGGGTTGGAGGGTGGTGGTGTCATGGCTGGGTCGAGGGTGGTGGGGTTGGAGGGTGGTGGTGTTGTGGTTGTGAATGGGTGGAGGATGGTGATGTTGTGGCTGGGTGGAGGGTGGTAGTGTTGTGGCTGGGTGGAGGTTGGTGGTGTTGTGGCTGGATGGATGGATGGATTGAGGGTGGTGGCGTTGTGGTTAGGTGGAGGGTTGTGGTTTTGTGGCTGGGGGGAGGGTGGTGGTGTTGTTGTGGCTGGGTGGAGGTGTTGTGGCTGGGTGGAGGGTGGTGGTGTTATGGCTGGGTGGATGGATGGATTGAGGGTGGTGGCGTTGTGGTTAGGTGGAGGGTTGTGGTTTCGTGGCTGGGGGGAGGGTGGTGGTGTCTAATATTTGTAAACACTTGTAAATAAATATACTTTTAGCGAAGGCAATAAATCATTTTATTTAGGATTGGTGGAGTCGTGGCTGGGTGGAGGGTGGTAGTGTCATTGCTGGGTGGAGGGTGTTGGGGTTGGAGGGTGATGGTGTCATGGCTGGGTCGAGGGTGGTGGGGTTGGAGGGTGGTGTTATGGCTGGGTGGAGTGTGTTAGGGTGGAGGGTGGTGGTGTTGTTGTGGCTGGGTGGAGGGTGGTGGTGTCATGGCTGGGTGGAGGGTGTTTGGGTTGGAGGGTGGTTGTGTTATGGCTAGGTCGTTGGGTGAAGGGTTGAGTGTGTTAGGGTGGAGGGTGGTGTCATGGCTGGGTGGAGGGTGGTGGTGTCATGGCTGGGTGGAGGGTTTAGTGTTTTAGGGTGGAGGTTGGTGGTGTTGTGGCTGGGTGGAGGGTGGTGGTGGTGTTGTGGCTGGTTGGAGGGTGGTGGTGTCATGGCTGGCTGGAGGGTGTTGGGGTTGGAGGGTGGTGTCATGGCTGGGTCACCGTCCATAAAAGGTGTGAGTGTGTGTGTGTACGCGTCTCTGTTTGTGTGTGTGTGTGTGTGTGTGTGTGTGTGTTGACCAACCTTTGTGTGTGTGAGCAAACTTGTAACGCCCCTCTCCCAGGCCTCTGGAGTGGATCGAGGAGCAGAAAACGGGGGCGTTCCTAAGTGTGTCCTAAAGGCTCAGAGGAGCCCCCTGTCTTCCTGGAGGTGCATTACAACAGCTGCCCCAACAGCACACACTCCACTGCTGCTGGTGGGCAAGGGTGTCACCTTCGACAGGTAAAACACACACACCTCCTTCTTCACCACCGCCACCAAAACAGACATCACCTTTCAGGCACTCACTCATACCTTGTCCACCCTCTCTCTCCCTTTCTCTCTGCTCTCTGGTGGCAGCGGTGGGATCTCTCTGAAGCCGCCATCGGGGATGGACGCCATGAGGGCTGACATGGGAGCTGCCGCTACTGTTTGTGCGTCCATCGTCACGGCAGCAGCCCTGAACCTCCCTATCAACGTCAGCGGTGAGCTTGTGGACTCCAGTTGGACACAGAGTATTGGATTTTGTAGTGTGTGAGTGTGTGTATGTATGCAAGTGGAGGAGGTGTCTGTATGACTGTATCTCTGTCTGTATGTCTGTGTGCATGTCTGCATGTCTGCGGAGGAGGTGTATGTATGTAAGTGGAGGTGGTGTCTGTATGTATGTAAGTGGAGGAGGTGTATGTATGTAAGTGGAGGTGGTGTCTGTATGTATGCAAGTGTTACAGACTTGTATGTATTGTATTATGTCCTGTGTCTGTTTTTGTTTTCATTCTGTCTGTCTCCCCCTAGGTGAAGTGGTGTGCATGTGGTTCCTCCCCTGTTGGTTATTGGGTCCTGTCCATCATCGTTATCTCGTCAGCCCTCACCTGTGTTCAATCAGTTGTCATCCAAACCCAGAAGATCATCTCCTACTTAATGTGTGTTTTGTCATGTGTAGCGAGAGAGGGAAGGGGTGGTGTTTTGTTTGACTAGTTTGTTTATAATCTGTTACCAGAAATTATTTCTTTTGTTCATAGCTGTGGGTTTAGTGTGTTGATGGACCCCTGTTTTCTCTTTTCTTCCCCACGGTAGAAGGGCTAGGTAAAATACCCTGGGGTATACATTACATCACGTAGATAACCGCTGTCTAAAAACATTAGGTAAGACGCGAGCGGGTGTCACGCCCTGTAGTTCTGTAGCAGGTAGTTTAGGTTCCGGGTAGGTTAGTTAGTATGTGATATAGGTAGGTCAGAGGTGTAGGGAAGAATAGGGCTGTGTTTTGTTGTGACACCCTTCGCATGGTCCTTCTCCTACCCTTTGTTAATCCCCAGTTGTTTTTGTGTCATTGTTAATGTTATATGACTGTTGTCAGTAATATTTGTAAACACTTGTAAGAGGGTGGTGTCATGGCTGGGTGGAGGTTGGTGATGTTGTGGCTGGGTGGAGGGTGGTGATGTTGTGGCAGGGTGGAGGGTGGTGATGTCGTGGCTGGGTGGAGGTTGGTTGGGTGGATGGATGGAGGGTGGTGGTGGTTTCGTGGCTGAGGGGAGGATGGTGGTTTCGTGGCTGAGGGGAGGATGGTGGTTTCGTGGCTGAGGGGAGGATGGTGGTTTCGTGGCTGAGGGGAGGATGGTGGTTTCGTGGCTGAGGGGAGGATGGTGGTTTCGTGGCTGAGGGGAGGATGGTGGTTTTGTGGCTGAGGGGAGGGTGGTGATGTTGTGGCTGAGGGGAGGATGGGGATGTTGTGGCTGGGTGGAGGGTGGTGGTGTTGTGGCTGGGTGGAGGGTGGTGTTGTGGCTGGGTCGAGGGTGATGGTGTTGTGGCTGGAGGGTGGTGGTGTTGTGGCTGGGTGGAGGGTGGTGGTGTTGTGGCTGGGTGGATGGAAGGTGGTGGCATTGTGGTTGGGTGGAGGGTTGTGGTTTCGTGGCTTGGGGGAGGGTGGTGGTGTCTAATATTTGTAAACACTTGTAAATATACTTTTCGCGAAGGCAATAAAGCCTTTTATTTAGGATTGGTGGTGTCGTGGCTGGGTGGAGGGTGGTAGTGTCATTGCTGGGTGGAGTGTGGTGTTGTCATGGTTGGGTGGAGGGTGGTGGTGTCATGGCTTGGTGGAGGGTGCTGGGTGTTGGGGTTGGAGGGTGGTGGTGTCATGGCTAGGTCGAGGGTGGTGGGGTTGGAGGGTGGTGGTGTTGAGGGTGGTGGTGTTGTGGTTGTGAATGGGTGGAGGATGGTGATGTTGTGGCTGTGTGGAGGGTGGTAGTGTTGTGGCTGGGTGGAGGTTGGTGGTGTTGTGGCTGGATGGATGGATTGAGGGTGGTGGCGTTGTGGTTAGGTGGAGGGTTGTGGTTTTGTGGCTGGGGGGAGGGTGGTGGTGTTGTTGTGGCTGGGTGGAGGTGTTGTGGCTGGGTGGAGGGTGGTGGTGTTATGGCTGGGTGGATGGATGGATTGAGGGTGGTGGCGTTGTGGTTAGGTGGAGGGTTGTGGTTTCGTGGCTGGGGGGAGGGTGGTGGTGTCTAATATTTGTAAACACTTGTAAATAAATATACTTTTAGCGAAGGCAATACATCATTTTATTTAGGATTGGTGGAGTCGTGGCTGGGTGGAGGGTGGTAGTGTCATTGCTGGGTGGAGGGTGTTGGGGTTGGAGGGTGATGGTAGTGTCATTGCTGGGTGGAGGGTGTTGGGGTTGGAGGGTGATGGTGTCATGGCTGGGTCGAGGGTGGTGGGGTTGGAGGGTGGTGTTATGGCTGGGTGGAGTGTGTTAGGGTGGAGGGTGGTGGTGTTGTTGTGGCTGGGTGGAGGGTGGTGGTGTCATGGCTGGGTGGAGGGTGTTTGGGTTGGAGGGTGGTTGTGTTATGGCTAGGTCGTTGGGTGAAGGGTTGAGTGTGTTAGGGTGGAGGGTGGTGTCATGTCTGGGTGGAGGGTGGTGGGGTCATGGCTGGGTGGAGGGTTTAGTGTTTTAGGGTGGAGGTCGGTGGTGTTGTGGCTGGGTGGTGGTGGTGTTGTGGCTGGTTGGAGGGTGGTGGTGTCATGGCTGGCTGGAGGGTGTTGGGGTTGGAGGGTGGTGTCATGGCTGGGTCACCGTCCATAAAAGGTGTGAGTGTGTGTGTGTACGCGTCTCTGTTTGTGTGTGTGTGTGTGTGTGTGTGTGTGTTGACCAACCTTTGTGTGTGTGAGCAAACTTGTAACGCCCCTCTCCCAGGCCTCTGGAGTGGATCGAGGAGCAGAAAACGGGGGCGTTCCTAAGTGTGTCCTAAAGGCTCAGAGGAGCCCCCTGTCTTCCTGGAGGTGCATTACAACAGCTGCCCCAACAGCACACACTCAATACAATAGTGATGCATGGTGGTGTAATTATTTTGCCCAGTGCAAGTCATGTATGTACGGAAGAGTATTAGGGCCACCAACACAAGTTATTTATTTTTCGGAAAGGGGGGGGGGGGGGTTATATTCTGAGTTTAAAGTCAGAATTTCTGAGAAAAAAAGTCAGAATTCTGAGATAAAAAGTCAGAATTTCTGAGTTAAAAGTCAGAATTTCTGAGATCAAAGTCAGAATTTCTGAGAAAAAAGTCACAATTTCTGAGATAAAAAGTCACAATTTCTGAGATAAAAAGTCAAAATATCTGAGTTAAAAAGTCAGAATTTCTGAGATAAAAAGTCGGAATTTCTGAGATTAAAGTCAGAATTTCTGAGATAAAAAGTCAGAATTTCTGAGATTAAAGTCAGAATGGAATGTTCCTACTGGTTAAAATGGATGACATGACTTTTTATCTCAGAAATTGTGACTTTTTATCTCAGAAATTGTGACTTTTTTCTCAGAAAGGGTAGGTCAGAGGTGTAGGGAAGAATAGGGCTGTGTTTTGTTGTGACACCCTTCGCATGGTCCTTCTCCTACCCTTTGTTAATCCCCAGTTGTTTTTGTGTCATTGTTAATGTTATATGACTGTTGTCAGTAATATTTGTAAACACTTGTAAGAGGGTGGTGTCATGGCTGGGTGGAGGTTGGTGATGTTGTGGCTGGGTGGAGGGTGGTGATGTTGTGGCAGGGTGGAGGGTGGTGATGTCGTGGCTGGGTGGAGGTTGGTTGGGTGGATGGATGGAGGGTGGTGGTGGTTTCGTGGCTGAGGGGAGGATGGTGGTTTCGTGGCTGAGGGGAGGATGGTGGGTTCGTGGCTGAGGGGAGGATGGTGGTTTCGTGGCTGAGGGGAGGATGGTGGTTTCGTGGCTGAGGGGAGGATGGTGGTTTCGTGGCTGAGGGGAGGATGGTGGTTTCGTGGCTGAGGGGAGGATGGTGGTTTTGTGGCTGAGGGGAGGGTGGTGATGTTGTGGCTGAGGGGAGGATGGGGATGTTGTGGCTGGGTGGAGGGTGGTGGTGTTGTGGCTGGGTGGAGGGTGGTGTTGTGGCTGGGTCGAGGGTGATGGTGTTGTGGCTGGAGGGTGGTGGTGTTGTGGCTGGGTGGAGGGTGGTGGTGTTGTGGCTGGGTGGATGGAAGGTGGTGGCATTGTGGTTGGGTGGAGGGTTGTGGTTTCGTGGCTTGGGGGAGGGTGGTGGTGTCTAATATTTGTAAACACTTGTAAATATACTTTTCGCGAAGGCAATAAAGCCTTTTATTTAGGATTGGTGGTGTCGTGGCTGGGTGGAGGGTGGTAGTGTCATTGCTGGGTGGAGTGTGGTGTTGTCATGGTTGGGTGGAGGGTGGTGGTGTCATGGCTTGGTGGAGGGTGCTGGGTGTTGGGGTTGGAGGGTGGTGGTGTCATGGCTAGGTCGAGGGTGGTGGGGTTGGAGGGTGGTGGTGTTGAGGGTGGTGGTGTTGTGGTTGTGAATGGGTGGAGGATGGTGATGTTGTGGCTGTGTGGAGGGTGGTAGTGTTGTGGCTGGGTGGAGGTTGGTGGTGTTGTGGCTGGATGGATGGATTGAGGGTGGTGGCGTTGTGGTTAGGTGGAGGGTTGTGGTTTTGTGGCTGGGGGGAGGGTGGTGGTGTTGTTGTGGCTGGGTGGAGGTGTTGTGGCTGGGTGGAGGGTGGTGGTGTTATGGCTGGGTGGATGGATGGATTGAGGGTGGTGGCGTTGTGGTTAGGTGGAGGGTTGTGGTTTCGTGGCTGGGGGGAGGGTGGTGGTGTCTAATATTTGTAAACACTTGTAAATAAATATACTTTTAGCGAAGGCAATACATCATTTTATTTAGGATTGGTGGAGTCGTGGCTGGGTGGAGGGTGGTAGTGTCATTGCTGGGTGGAGGGTGTTGGGGTTGGAGGGTGATGGTAGTGTCATTGCTGGGTGGAGGGTGTTGGGGTTGGAGGGTGATGGTGTCATGGCTGGGTCGAGGGTGGTGGGGTTGGAGGGTGGTGTTATGGCTGGGTGGAGTGTGTTAGGGTGGAGGGTGGTGGTGTTGTTGTGGCTGGGTGGAGGGTGGTGGTGTCATGGCTGGGTGGAGGGTGTTTGGGTTGGAGGGTGGTTGTGTTATGGCTAGGTCGTTGGGTGAAGGGTTGAGTGTGTTAGGGTGGAGGGTGGTGTCATGTCTGGGTGGAGGGTGGTGGGGTCATGGCTGGGTGGAGGGTTTAGTGTTTTAGGGTGGAGGTCGGTGGTGTTGTGGCTGGGTGGTGGTGGTGTTGTGGCTGGTTGGAGGGTGGTGGTGTCATGGCTGGCTGGAGGGTGTTGGGGTTGGAGGGTGGTGTCATGGCTGGGTCACCGTCCATAAAAGGTGTGAGTGTGTGTGTGTACGCGTCTCTGTTTGTGTGTGTGTGTGTGTGTGTGTGTGTTGACCAACCTTTGTGTGTGTGAGCAAACTTGTAACGCCCCTCTCCCAGGCCTCTGGAGTGGATCGAGGAGCAGAAAACGGGGGCGTTCCTAAGTGTGTCCTAAAGGCTCAGAGGAGCCCCCTGTCTTCCTGGAGGTGCATTACAACAGCTGCCCCAACAGCACACACTCAATACAATAGTGATGCATGGTGGTGTAATTATTTTGCCCAGTGCAAGTCATGTATGTACGGAAGAGTATTAGGGCCACCAACACAAGTTATTTATTTTTCCGAAAGGGGGGGGGGGGGGTTATATTCTGAGTTTAAAGTCAGAATTTCTGAGAAAAAAAGTCAGAATTCTGAGATAAAAAGTCAGAATTTCTGAGTTAAAAGTCAGAATTTCTGAGATCAAAGTCAGAATTTCTGAGAAAAAAGTCACAATTTCTGAGATAAAAAGTCACAATTTCTGAGATAAAAAGTCAAAATATCTGAGTTAAAAAGTCAGAATTTCTGAGATAAAAAGTCGGAATTTCTGAGATTAAAGTCAGAATTTCTGAGATAAAAAGTCAGAATTTCTGAGATTAAAGTCAGAATGGAATGTTCCTACTGGTTAAAATGGATGACATGACTTTTTATCTCAGAAATTGTGACTTTTTATCTCAGAAATTGTGACTTTTTTCTCAGAAATTCTGACTTTAATCTCAGAAATTCTGACTTTTAACTCAGAAATTCTGACTTTTTATCTCAGAATTCTGACTTTTTTTCTCAGAAATTCTGAATTTAATCTCAGAAATTCTGACTTTAAACTCAGAATATAACCCCCCCCCCCCCTTTCGGAAAAATAAATAACTTGTGTTGGTGGCCCTAATACTCTTCCGTACATACATGACTTGCACTGGGCAAAATAATTACACCACCATGCATCACTATTGTATTGAGTGTGTGCTGTTGGGGCAGCTGTTGTAATGCACCTCCAGGAAGACAGGGGGCTCCTCTGAGCCTTTAGGACACACTTAGGAACGCCCCCGTTTTCTGCTCCTCGATCCACTCCAGAGGCCTGGGAGAGGGGCGTTACAAGTTTGCTCACACACACAAAGGTTGGTCAACACACACACACACACACACACACACAAACAGAGACGCGTACACACACACACTCACACCTTTTATGGACGGTGACCCAGCCATGACACCACCCTCCAACCCCAACACCCTCCAGCCAGCCATGACACCACCACCCTCCAACCAGCCACAACACCACCACCACCCAGCCACAACACCACCGACCTCCACCCTAAAACACTAAACCCTCCACCCAGCCATGACCCCACCACCCTCCACCCAGACATGACACCACCCTCCACCCTAACACACTCAACCCTTCACCCAACGACCTAGCCATAACACAACCACCCTCCAACCCAAACACCCTCCACCCAGCCATGACACCACCACCCTCCACCCAGCCACAACAACACCACCACCCTCCACCCTAACACACTCCACCCAGCCATAACACCACCCTCCAACCCCACCACCCTCGACCCAGCCATGACACCATCACCCTCCAACCCCAACACCCTCCACCCAGCAATGACACTACCATCACCCTCCAACCCCAACACCCTCCACCCAGCAATGACACTACCACCCTCCACCCAGCCACGACTCCACCAATCCTAAATAAAATGATGTATTGCCTTCGCTAAAAGTATATTTATTTACAAGTGTTTACAAATATTAGACACCACCACCCTCCCCCCAGCCACGAAACCACAACCCTCCACCTAACCACAACGCCACCACCCTCAATCCATCCATCCACCCAGCCATAACACCACCACCCTCCACCCAGCCACAACACCTCCACCCAGCCACAACAACACCACCACCCTCCCCCCAGCCACAAAACCACAACCCTCCACCTAACCACAACGCCACCACCCTCAATCCATCCATCCAGCCACAACACCACCAACCTCCACCCAGCCACAACACTACCACCCTCCACACAGCCACAACATCACCATCCTCCACCCATTCACAACCACAACACCACCACCCTCAACACCACCACCCTCCAACCCCACCACCCTCGACCTAGCCATGACACCACCACCCTCCAACCCCAACACCCAGCACCCTCCACCAAGCCATGACACCACCACCCTCCACCCAACCATGACAACACCACACTCCACCCAGCAATGACACTACCACCCTCCACCCAGCCACGACACCACCAATCCTAAATAAAAGGCTTTATTGCCTTCGCGAAAAGTATATTTACAAGTGTTTACAAATATTAGACACCACCACCCTCCCCCAAGCCACGAAACCACAACCCTCCACCCAACCACAATGCCACCACCTTCCATCCACCCAGCCACAACACCACCACCCTCCACCCAGCCACAACACCACCACCCTCCAGCCACAACACCATCACCCTCGACCCAGCCACAACACCACCCTCCACCCAGCCACAACACCACCACCCTCCACCCAGCCACAACATCCCCATCCTCCCCTCAGCCACAACATCACCACCCTCCCCTCAGCCACAAAACCACCATCCTCCCCTCAGCCACGAAACCACCATCCTCCCCTCAGCCACGAAACCACCATCCTCCCCTCAGCCACGAAACCACCATCCTCCCCTCAGCCACGAAACCACCATCCTCCCCTCAGCCACGAACCCACCATCCTCCCCTCAGCCACGAAACCACCATCCTCCCCTCAGCCACGAAACCACCACCACCCTCCATCCATCCACCCAACCAACCTCCACCCAGCCACGACATCACCACCCTCCACCCTGCCACAACATCACCACCCTCCACCCAGCCACAACATCACCAACCTCCACCCAGCCATGACACCACCCTCTTACAAGTGTTTACAAATATTACTGACAACAGTCATATAACATTAACAATGACACAAAAACAACTGGGGATTAACAAAGGGTAGGAGAAGGACCATGCGAAGGGTGTCACAACAAAACACAGCCCTATTCTTCCCTACACCTCTGACCTACCCTTTCTGAGAAAAAAGTCACAATTTCTGAGATAAAAAGTCACAATTTCTGAGATAAAAAGTCATGTCATCCATTTTAACCAGTAGGAACATTCCATTCTGACTTTAATCTCAGAAATTCTGACTTTTTATCTCAGAAATTCTGACTTTAATCTCAGAAATTCCGACTTTTTATCTCAGAAATTCTGACTTTTTAACTCAGATATTTTGACTTTTTATCTCAGAAATTGTGACTTTTTATCTCAGAAATTGTGACTTTTTTCTCAGAAATTCTGACTTTGATCTCAGAAATTCTGACTTTTAACTCAGAAATTCTGACTTTTTATCTCAGAATTCTGACTTTTTTTCTCAGAAATTCTGACTTTAAACTCAGAATATAACCCCCCCCCCCCCTTTCCGAAAAATAAATAACTTGTGTTGGTGGCCCTAATACTCTTCCGTACATACATGACTTGCACTGGGCAAAATAATTACACCACCATGCATCACTATTGTATTGAGTGTGTGCTGTTGGGGCAGCTGTTGTAATGCACCTCCAGGAAGACAGGGGGCTCCTCTGAGCCTTTAGGACACACTTAGGAACGCCCCCGTTTTCTGCTCCTCGATCCACTCCAGAGGCCTGGGAGAGGGGCGTTACAAGTTTGCTCACACACACAAAGGTTGGTCAACACACACACACACACACACACACAAACAGAGACGCGTACACACACACACTCACACCTTTTATGGACGGTGACCCAGCCATGACACCACCCTCCAACCCCAACACCCTCCAGCCAGCCATGACACCACCACCCTCCAACCAGCCACAACACCACCACCACCCAGCCACAACACCACCGACCTCCACCCTAAAACACTAAACCCTCCACCCAGCCATGACCCCACCACCCTCCACCCAGACATGACACCACCCTCCACCCTAACACACTCAACCCTTCACCCAACGACCTAGCCATAACACAACCACCCTCCAACCCAAACACCCTCCACCCAGCCATGACACCACCACCCTCCACCCAGCCACAACAACACCACCACCCTCCACCCTAACACACTCCACCCAGCCATAACACCACCCTCCAACCCCACCACCCTCGACCCAGCCATGACACCATCACCCTCCAACCCCAACACCCTCCACCCAGCAATGACACTACCATCACCCTCCAACCCCAACACCCTCCACCCAGCAATGACACTACCACCCTCCACCCAGCCACGACTCCACCAATCCTAAATAAAATGATGTATTGCCTTCGCTAAAAGTATATTTATTTACAAGTGTTTACAAATATTAGACACCACCACCCTCCCCCCAGCCACGAAACCACAACCCTCCACCTAACCACAACGCCACCACCCTCAATCCATCCATCCACCCAGCCATAACACCACCACCCTCCACCCAGCCACAACACCTCCACCCAGCCACAACAACACCACCACCCTCCCCCCAGCCACAAAACCACAACCCTCCACCTAACCACAACGCCACCACCCTCAATCCATCCATCCAGCCACAACACCACCAACCTCCACCCAGCCACAACACTACCACCCTCCACACAGCCACAACATCACCATCCTCCACCCATTCACAACCACAACACCACCACCCTCAACACCACCACCCTCCAACCCCACCACCCTCGACCTAGCCATGACACCACCACCCTCCAACCCCAACACCCAGCACCCTCCACCAAGCCATGACACCACCACCCTCCACCCAACCATGACAACACCACACTCCACCCAGCAATGACACTACCACCCTCCACCCAGCCACGACACCACCAATCCTAAATAAAAGGCTTTATTGCCTTCGCGAAAAGTATATTTACAAGTGTTTACAAATATTAGACACCACCACCCTCCCCCAAGCCACGAAACCACAACCCTCCACCCAACCACAATGCCACCACCTTCCATCCACCCAGCCACAACACCACCACCCTCCACCCAGCCACAACACCACCACCCTCCAGCCACAACACCATCACCCTCGACCCAGCCACAACACCACCCTCCACCCAGCCACAACACCACCACCCTCCACCCAGCCACAACATCCCCATCCTCCCCTCAGCCACAACATCACCACCCTCCCCTCAGCCACAAAACCACCATCCTCCCCTCAGCCACGAAACCACCATCCTCCCCTCAGCCACGAAACCACCATCCTCCCCTCAGCCACGAAACCACCATCCTCCCCTCAGCCACGAAACCACCATCCTCCCCTCAGCCACGAAACCACCATCCTCCCCTCAGCCACGAAACCACCACCACCCTCCATCCATCCACCCAACCAACCTCCACCCAGCCACGACATCACCACCCTCCACCCTGCCACAACATCACCACCCTCCACCCAGCCACAACATCACCAACCTCCACCCAGCCATGACACCACCCTCTTACAAGTGTTTACAAATATTACTGACAACAGTCATATAACATTAACAATGACACAAAAACAACTGGGGATTAACAAAGGGTAGGAGAAGGACCATGCGAAGGGTGTCACAACAAAACACAGCCCTATTCTTCCCTACACCTCTGACCTACCCTTTCTGAGAAAAAAGTCACAATTTCTGAGATAAAAAGTCACAATTTCTGAGATAAAAAGTCATGTCATCCATTTTAACCAGTAGGAACATTCCATTCTGACTTTAATCTCAGAAATTCTGACTTTTTATCTCAGAAATTCTGACTTTAATCTCAGAAATTCCGACTTTTTATCTCAGAAATTCTGACTTTTTAACTCAGATATTTTGACTTTTTATCTCAGAAATTGTGACTTTTTATCTCAGAAATTGTGACTTTTTTCTCAGAAATTCTGACTTTGATCTCAGAAATTCTGACTTTTAACTCAGAAATTCTGACTTTTTATCTCAGAATTCTGACTTTTTTTCTCAGAAATTCTGACTTTAAACTCAGAATATAACCCCCCCCCCCCCTTTCGGAAAAATAAATAACTTGTGTTGGTGGCCCTAATACTCTTCCGTACATACATGACTTGCACTGGGCAAAATAATTACACCACCATGCATCACTATTGTATTGAGTGTGTGCTGTTGGGGCAGCTGTTGTAATGCACCTCCAGGAAGACAGGGGGCTCCTCTGAGCCTTTAGGACACACTTAGGAACGCCCCCGTTTTCTGCTCCTCGATCCACTCCAGAGGCCTGGGAGAGGGGCGTTACAAGTTTGCTCACACACACAAAGGTTGGTCAACACACACACACACACACACACACAAACAGAGACGCGTACACACACACACTCACACCTTTTATGGACGGTGACCCAGCCATGACACCACCCTCCAACCCCAACACCCTCCAGCCAGCCATGACACCACCACCCTCCAACCAGCCACAACACCACCACCACCCAGCCACAACACCACCGACCTCCACCCTAAAACACTAAACCCTCCACCCAGCCATGACCCCACCACCCTCCACCCAGACATGACACCACCCTCCACCCTAACACACTCAACCCTTCACCCAACGACCTAGCCATAACACAACCACCCTCCAACCCAAACACCCTCCACCCAGCCATGACACCACCACCCTCCACCCAGCCACAACAACACCACCACCCTCCACCCTAACACACTCCACCCAGCCATAACACCACCCTCCAACCCCACCACCCTCGACCCAGCCATGACACCATCACCCTCCAACCCCAACACCCTCCACCCAGCAATGACACTACCACCCTCCACCCAGCCACGACTCCACCAATCCTAAATAAAATGATTTATTGCCTTCGCTAAAAGTATATTTATTTACAAGTGTTTACAAATATTAGACACCACCACCCTCCCCCCAGCCACGAAACCACAACCCTCCACCTAACCACAACGCCACCACCCTCAATCCATCCATCCACCCAGCCATAACACCACCACCCTCCACCCAGCCACAACACCTCCACCCAGCCACAACAACACCACCACCCTCCCCCCAGCCACAAAACCACAACCCTCCACCTAACCACAACGCCACCACCCTCAATCCATCCATCCAGCCACAACACCACCAACCTCCACCCAGCCACAACACTACCACCCTCCACCCAGCCACAACATCACCATCCTCCACCCATTCACAACCACAACACCACCACCCTCCAACCCCACCACCCTCGACCCAGCCATGACACCACCACCCTCCAACCCCAACACCCAGCACCCTCCACCAAGCCATGACACCACCACCCTCCACCCAACCATGACAACACCACACTCCACCCAGCAATGACACTACCACCCTCCACCCAGCCACGACACCACCAATCCTAAATAAAAGGCTTTATTGCCTTCGCGAAAAGTATATTTACAAGTGTTTACAAAATTAGACACCACCACCCTCCCCCCAGCCACGAAACCACAACCCTCCACCCAACCACAATGCCACCACCTTCCATCCACCCAGCCACAACACCACCACCCTCTACCCAGCCACGAAACCACCACCCTCCACCCAGCCACAAAACCACCACCCTCCACCCAGCCACAACACCACCACCCTCCAGCCACAACACCACCACCCTCCACCCAGCCACAACACCACCCTCCACCCAGCCACAACATCACCATCCTCCCCTCAGCCACAACATCACCATCCTCCCCTCAGCCACGAAACCACCATCCTCCCCTCAGCCACGAAACCACCATCCTCCCCTCAGCCACAAAACCACCATCCTCCCCTCAGCCACGAAACCACCATCCTCCCCTCAGCCACGAAACCACCATCCTCCCCTCAGCCACGAAACCACCATCCTCCCCTCAGCCACGAAACCACCATCCTCCCCTCAGCCACGAAACCACCACCACCCTCCATCCATCCACCCAACCACCCTCCACCCAGCCACGACATCACCACCCTCCACCCTGCCACAACATCACCACCCTCCACCCAGCCACAACATCACCAACCTCCACCCAGCCATGACACCACCCTCTTACAAGTGTTTACAAATATTACTGACAACAGTCATATAACATTAACAATGACACAAAAACAACTGGGGATTAACAAAGGGTAGGAGAAGGACCATGCGAACGGTGTCACAACAAAACACAGCCCTATTCTTCCCTACACCTCTGACCTACCTATATCACATACTAACTAACCTACCCGGAACCTAAACTACCTGCTACAGAACTACGGGGCGTGACACCCGCTCGCGTCTTACCTAATGTTTTTAGACAGCGGTTATCTACGTGATGTAATGTATACCCCAGGGTATCTTACCTAGCCCTTCTCCCGTGGGGAAGAAAAGAGAAAACAGGGGTCCATCAACACACTAAACCCACAGCTATGAACAAAAGAAACAATTTCTGGTAACAGATTATAAACAAACTAGTCAAACAAAACACCACCCCTTCCCTCTCTCGCTACACATGACAAAACACACATTAAGTAGGAGATGATCTTCTGGGTTTGGATGACAACTGATTGAACACAGGTGAGGGCTGACGAGATAACGATGATGGACAGGACCCAATAACCAACAGGGGAGGAACCACATGCACACCACTTCACCTAGGGGGAGACAGACAGAATGAAAACAAAAACAGACACAGGACATAATACAATACATACAAGTCTGTAACACTTGCATACATACAGACACCACCTCCACTTACATACATACACCTCCTCCACTTACATACATACAGACACCACCTCCACTTACATACATACACCTCCTCCGCAGACATGCAGACATGCACACAGACATACAGACAGACATACAGTCATACAGACACCTCCTCCACTTGCATACATACACACACTCACACACTACAAAATCGAATACTCTGTGTCCAACTGGAGTCCACAAGCTCACCGCTGACGTTGATAGGGAGGTTCAGGGCTGCTGCCGTGACGATGGACGCACAAACAGTGGCGGCAGCTCCCATGTCAGCCCTCATGGCGTCCATCCCCGAGGGCGGCTTTAGAGAGATCCCACAGCTGCCACCAGAGAGCAGAGAGAAAGGGAGAGAGAGGGTGGACAAGGTATGAGTGAGTGCCTGAAAGGTGATGTCTGTTGTGGTGGAGGTGGTGGTACGGTGAAGATGATGACGGTGGTGAAGAAGGAGGTGTGTGTGTTTTACCTGTCGAAGGTGACACCCTTGCCCACCAGCAGCAGTGGAGTGTGTGCTGTTGGGGCAGCTGTTGTAATGCACCTCCAGGAAGACAGGGGGCTCCTCTGAGCCTTTAGGACACACTTAGGAACGCCCCCGTTTTCTGCTCCTCGATCCACTCGAGAGGCCTGGGAGAGGGGCGTTACAAGTTTGCTCACACACACAAAGGTTGGTCAACACACACACACACACACACACAAACAGAGACGCGTACACACACACACTCACACCTTATGGACGGTGACCCAGCCATGACACCACCCTCCAACCCCAACACCCTCCAGCCAGCCATGACACCACCACCCTCCAACCAGCCACAACACCACCACCACCACCCTCCACCCAGCCACAACACCAACCTCCACCCTAAAACACTAAACCCTCCACCCAGCCATGACACCACCACCCTCCACCCAGCCATGACACCACCCTCCACCCTAACACACTCAACCCTTCACCCAACGACCTAGCCATAACACAACCACCCTCCAACCCAAACACCCTCCACCCAGCCATGACACCACCACCCTCCACCCAGCCACAACAACACCACCACCCTCCACCCTAACACACTCCACCCTGCCATAACACCACCCTCCAACCCCACCACCCTCGACCCAGCCATGACACCATCACCCTCCAACCCCAACACCCTCCACCCAGCAATGACACTACCACCCTCCACCCAGCCACGACTCCACCAATCCTAAATAAAATGATTTATTGCCTTCGCTAAAAGTATATTTATTTACAAGTGTTTACAAATATTAGACACCACCACCCTCCCCCCAGCCACGAAACCACAACCCTCCACCTAACCACAACGCCACCACCCTCAATCCATCCATCCACCCAGCCATAACACCACCACCCTCCACCCAGCCACAACACCTCCACCCAGCCACAACAACACCACCACCCTCCCCCCAGCCACAAAACCACAACCCTCCACCTAACCACAACGCCACCACCCTCAATCCATCCATCCATCCAGCCACAACACCACCAACCTCCACCCATTCACAACCACAACACCACAACCCTCAACACCACCACCCTCCAACCCCACCACCCTCGACCCAGCCATGACACCACCACCCTCCAACCCCAACACCCAGCACCCTCCACCAAGCCATGACACCACCATCCTCCACCCAACCATGACAACACCACACTCCACCCAGCAATGACACTACCACCCTCCACCCAGCCACGACACCACCAATCCTAAATAAAAGGCTTTATTGCCTTCGCGAAAAGTATATTTACAAGTGTTTACAAATATTAGACACCACCACCCTCCCCCCAGCCACGAAACCACAACCCTCCACCCAACCACAATGCCACCACCTTCCATCCACCCAGCCACAACACTACCACCCTCCACCCAGCCACAACATCACCATCCTCCACCCATTCACAACCACAACACCACCACCCTCCAACCCCACCACCCTCCACCCAACCATGACAACACCACACTCCACCCAGCAATGACACTACCACCCTCCACCCAGCCACGACACCACCAATCCTAAATAAAAGGCTTTATTGCCTTCGCGAAAAGTATATTTACAAGTGTTTACAAATATTAGACACCACCACCCTCCCCCCAGCCACGAAACCACAACCCTCCACCCAACCACAATGCCACCACCTTCCATCCACCCAGCCACAACACCACCACCCTCCACCCAGCCACAACCACCACCCAGCCAAAACACCACCACCCTCTAGCCACAACACCACCACCCTCCACCCAGCCACAACACCACCCTCCCCTCAGCCACAACATCACCACCCTCCCCTCAGCCACAACACCACCACCCTCCCCTCAGCCACGAAACCACCATCCTCCCCTCAGCCACGAAACCACCATCCTCCCCTCAGCCACGAAACCACCATCCTCCCCTCAGCCATGAAACCACCATCCTCCCCTCAGCCACGAAACCACCACCACCCTCCATCCATCCACCCAACCAACCTCCACCCAGCCACGACATCACCACCCTCCACCCTGCCACAACATCACCACCCTCCACCCAGCCACAACATCACCAACCTCCACCCAGCCATGACACCACCCTCTTACAAGTGTTTACAAATATTACTGACAACAGTCATATAACATTAACAATGACCCAAAAACAACTGGGGATTAACAAAGGGTTGGAGAAGGACCATGCGAACGGTGTCACAACAAAACACAGCCCTATTCTTCCCTACACCTCTGACCTACCTATATCACATACTAACTAACCTACCCGGAACCTAAACTACCTGCTACAGAACTACGGGGCGTGACACCCGCTCGCGTCTTACCTAATGTTTTTAGACAGCGGTTATCTACGTGATGTAATGTATACCCCAGGGTATCTTACCTAGCCCTTCTCCCGTGGGGAAGAAAAGAGAAAACAGGGGTCCATCAACACACTAAACCCACAGCTATGAACAAAAGAAACAATTTCTGGTAACAGATTATAAACAAACTAGTCAAACAAAACACCACCCCTTCCCTCTCTCGCACATGACAAAACACACTGTAACAGGTTCGGGCACAGAGGGAGACAGACAATAGGTTTTGGCAGTTTAGGAATGGGTTTTAATTGGAGCAGCTGGTCTGGAGTCCGGTTTGGCTGAGCCTCGCTCAGGCGAGAACGTCCCCGCTCGCTTCCTGCCCGACCCTTCCGGTCGCGGCTCTCCTGTAGCGCTCTGGACGTCTCTCTGCACCCGACTCTCCGCTGCTTCTCCCCGCTTCCTCCGTTCTCTGGTTACTGCGTCCTACTCTGGATCCCGGGGGAGAACAAAGCAACACATTAAGAGCGCGCGTTGATGAGGACCCAATTGGCATCAGCCGGTGCCCATTGCGCCCTCATCCCTTCACCAACTGTCCTGTAGCTCCCTCTGCAGGTCGGAACGCGTCATGTTCCCCACACACCCCCACCACCAGATCAAGGCCGGGCGCGCCCGGCCGCCAGCCTACTCCCCCCCCCCCCCCCCCCCCCATCACGGGAGAGGAAGTCGGCCACGACCATCTGCGTCCCCGGCCTATGCACCACCGCAAAATTGAAGGGCTGCAGCGCTTCGGCGGTGGGGACAGCCCGGCCGACCTCCATAGCTGGGCAGTCCCGGCGGAGGTGGTCAGGCTGGCCGCACCGCCAGCACCCCTCCTCTGCCGCCTGTGGGGCTCTCTGTGGGGTGAAGGCCGCGCCCCCCTGCGTTGCCTCCGGCCACCCGCCCCGGGGAGCGGCCATCGGCCTCTCACGCCGTGTCCCCGCCACGGGTCCGGTCCGGGCAGCCCCCCCCCCCCTGGCGGCGGGGAGCTGGGACCGGGACCGCGGCGGGTCCCGCCACCCCCGCGTCTGGAGAGGGCAGGTGGTTCTCGGCCAGCCCGTTGGCGGTGGTGAGGTTGGCGGGCCGGTGGTAGGCTACCCAGGCAGCGGTCCGCGCCGGTAGGCCCCCCACGAACCTCTCCAGGGCGACCTGCTCCACCACCTCCGCCGCCGATCTCTCCTCGGGCTGCAGCCACCGCCGCGCCATGTCCATCACCTGCTGGGCGTACAGGAACGGCCTCCCGCCGGCCTCCAGGGTCAGGGCACGGAGCCGGCGCCGGTGCTCTTCCGGGCTCAGCCCGAGCCGGTGCCGGATGGCCCTGACCACTGTCGGGTAGTCGGCCTGGCTGGCCGCCGGGAGACCCGCCAGCGCGAGCTGCGCCCCCCCGATCAGCAGGGGCCGGAGCTGGTGGGCCCACTCGTCCTCTGGCCACCGTTGTCTCCGGGCCACCTGCTCGAACGTCTCAATGTACGCCTCCGGGTCGTCCCCCTCCGTCATCCGCAGCATCCGGACTCGGGTCCTACCTGCCACGCCGTAGTCCCCGTACCCCTCCCGGTCGCGGATGATGGACCGGAGGTCCGCCCGGTCCTCGGCCTGGGCGCGGGCCATGTCCATCAGGGCGTCGTGGCTGGCCCGCGCCATCGCCGCCTGCTGCTCTTGCAGCTGTGCCAGGTGGGCGAGTACGTGTCCCAGGGGCGACTCCATGCCCCCGCCTGTCTGTTCTTTGGGTGTTTTGGGTCCGCCTCTCCTCTGTGCCTCACGTCGGGTGCCACTGTAACAGGTTCGGGCACAGAGGGAGACAGACAATAGGTTTTGGCAGTTTAGGAATGGGTTTTATTTGGAGCAGCTGGTCTGGAGTCAGGTTTGGCTGAGCCTCGCTCAGGCGAGAACGTCCCCGCTCGCTTCCTGCCCGACCCTTCCGGTCGCGGCTCTCCTGTAGCGCTCTGGACGTCTCTCTGCACCCGACTCTCCGCTGCTTCTCCCCGCTTCCTCCGTTCTCTGGTTACTGCGTCCTACTCTGGATCCCGGGGGAGAACAAAGCAACACATTAAGAGCGCGCGTTAATGAGGACCCAATTGGCATCAGCCGGTGCCCATTGCGCCCTCATCCCTTCACCAACTGTCCTGTAGCTCCCTCTGCAGGTCGGAACGCGTCATGTTCCCCACACACACATTAAGTAGGAGATGATCTTCTGGGTTTGGATGACAACTGATTGAACACAGGTGAGGGCTGACGAGATAACGATGATGGACAGGACCCAATAACCAACAGGGGAGGAACCACATGCACACCACTTCACCTAGGGGGAGACAGACAGAATTAAAACAAAAACAGACACAGGACATAATACAATACATACAAGTCTGTAACACTTGCATACATACAGACACCACCTCCACTTACATACATACACCTCCTCCACTTACATACATACCAGTGGAGGCTCCTCCATAGAGGTGGAGGAGGCCTGGCCTCCCCAATAATTTGAGAGAAGAGAGAGAGATTTAAAAAAGCAATAATTATATTTTTTATCAGACACACAACATACAATTCAGAACAATACTTCATCCATTTCTAATATTTATCCTGCAGAACAGCACTCATACACGCGTGTGGCGGAAAAAGGTACTACACGGAGGCCAGGCCTCCTGTCGGAAAGTGGTTTCTCATAGAAGTCAATGTAATGCAATTTTTTTCATGGCAATATGTGATTGGCAGTGGTGTGCCGTCAGGGCCAGCAAGGCCTTCTCTGCTGGCCTAAACATCATCAGAATATACATTTAATTTTTATATTTTTTTTCTACAAATATGTATTAAATTATTCCCGTAGTCTATTCTCTTCATTTCATAGCTTTCCTCTTGGTTGCGCTGCTTCCAGACATTTGGAGGACTGGCCTTTAGCTTGTATCCAATCAAATTCAGCCATAATGTGTTGCCAGGGTACCAAGAAATCTGCCCGCCTGCAGATTCAACAGTGGCGCGAGTACAGATTGTAATTTAAAGTGAGCGAGAAAAGAGCTGTGGCGTGCCGTGGTCAGATCTCGAGTTGGCAGCAAATCCAAGCAAATCCGACGAAGGGGCCTTCTGGATGGCGGAGCACCTGATCAGCACCTGCATGTCTTTTGATTGGATACAAACTATTGGGAGGCGGAGCTAACACACTGAAACTTGATCTCGCTAATTTGTGTAGATGGAAGCTGTTGTTCTACAAGCCGAACCCCGACGTTAGCGACGCTATCCATGTAAAAGGACTTATTGGTGGAACTGATCAACTGTACAACAGAGTCATTGAAGTCTTCTTGAGGAAAGAAAGGAGGATGGATTTTGTGTTCAAATAATCAGTTGTTTTGGTGAGTACAAAGCATTTAATGTTTTCTGCAAGAGATGTAGACATACGGAGCGACCCTGGGGTCCATAGATATGTGTGTTGTGTTGCCTGGCTCAGTTGTGTGAGTAAGTGGGGCTTCAATGCGATCTTCTAACCACTTCCCGGGCTGCTACCATGGAAAACGACACACCCCCGTGACCGTATGAACACGAGGAAGATAACCATCCTTAAATGGAACCTCGAAACGGTTCTCCTATCGAGATCGACAGACCGCAAAGTTCGTGAAATAACTGACGCTTTCGTTTTCATGCAATGAATTGAATACACCCAGACAAGGTGCCGCTATAATAACAATGGCAACGCCCGGTTATACTGCGTTTCTGTCTAAATGTATAGTTTCTAGAGCCATGGCGTCATAATGATGGTATTAAGAGGTGGAATAATTCAGGTAGGACATCACTGAAGGCCTAGGTGTGAAATGCACCGCCCGCCACTGGTGATTGGCCAAATCACTGAAAATGGGTGGGAACAGGAGGCCTGGCCTCCGTGTAGTACCTTTTTCCGCCACACACGTATGAGTGCTGTTCTGTTTTACGAACGCAGCCTTAGTGTAAGGCTATGAAAAGTGAACGTGCGATCAACACGCCAGCAACACTGCGCACTACCGCAACTCATCACTGCACCTTCCCGCTTCACACCGGATACAACCAAACAAACACATCCAAACACAATGTGTTTCAAACAAGTTCCATCTACATACCAATGGCGTCCCTGGAGTCTTCCACTACTAAAGCGAAACCCGGATGATTAAAGTAGCCTCAATTCAAGCGCTTTTCCACGCAGAAGTCTTGCTGTGTTTGACCAGTCAGTCACGTGGCTGGGCTTGACGCACAATGACACCATCCCCTAATTAACAACACCTGAGCTCTCAACCCAGGTGCCCATTCTACGGAAACCCATTGAGTTCACAATAAAACAAATAAATTATAATAAAATTATAATTATTACAAATATATACGCCTTATCTCGTAATCCTAATTAGGAGACATGGATCCCCTAATTACGAGACAAGGCGTTTATTTTTATTAATGTTTTTGTGAATGCAATGCGCTTCCGTACACATCCACTTACAGACAGTTGAAGTTTATTTGATTTCTAAAACATAACTCATATGTTGAGCAGACCTATTGTCTAAATGGTGTTATTAATGATCAATATTGTGCGCCAGACCAACAGGCCAAGTCCTTCAGATTTCGAGTGACAACCTCAGTTCATCCGTCTTGCCTGGTTTCTGATGACGTACGTGCCTTTATTTGATTTCTATTGGTTCATCAAATCCTGTGTTTCTCAGGTGTCACCTGTCCCATGTCCTCAACGACTCAACAGGGGTATTCCATCAACATCGCTAAAAGAAAATCCAGGTTTAGTCTACCAAGTCTCGCGAGAGTTCCTAAAAAATATCCAGGCACATTCTGATAAGTCTCGCGAGAGTTATCAAAAATAAGCCAGGATTTTCCTTTAGCGACGTTGATGGAATACCCCCCAGGTAAGGCTCTTCTACCCCGAGTGACAGTGCGCACTTTTCTGTCAGTACCTGGAGGTTCTTTTCACTAACAAATCCAGATGAAGGGTTTGGTGGGTTTGCTCCTCTGCGTTCACAGCGCATCTGCAGGTCAGTGAGCTACAACACATTTAATACATGGAAATGCTGCTGTTTTACACTTGTTTTTCCTCCTTCACTGAAGACTAAAGCACTTCGCTCCATAAATCTACGTTTCGATTATGTTTGCTGTATCATACCATGGGCCTGTTTGACCTAAGTTCCTTCAGTTATTTCCACAATGAAATTAATTCAAATTCAAATATACATATGTGTGTGTCACATCCATTTGGTTTGATCCCCCTTAGTGTTTGAGTGGTTTAGACAAATGTACTTATTGTAAGTCTCTTTGGATGAAAGCGTCTGCTAAATGACCCAAATGTAAATGTTACTTTCCCAGAAAGCAATTCAGGACTGTTGTTTTACCACGTGGTTGTAGGTTTAATGACAGTTGATCAACCTAACTAAAGACAGTGTTTCTCTAGTCAGACACCCTTTAAAAGTATGAACATCTTTATTGGCATCATGGAAACATACATCATTGTCAAAGCAAGTGTAAAGATAAAAAACAAACTAAAATGATGTAATGTACGACTACAATAAAGAAATGGTTATACAAAGCTGTGTATATGTATAGTATACAGGTAAATAAAGATAACTTTAAATAAAAATAGAAAAGTGTGGACAATATGAATACAAATAAATGAGAAGTGTGTAAACAGTATGTACAGAGATCAGCATGGTGCAAATAGTTACTTATTTACAGTCTTTATGGTGGTTGTAAGTAAGTAAGTAAAGCTTTATTTATTCAGCACCTTTCATACAAGAAATGCAGCTCAAAGTGCTTTACAACAGGATAAAAACATAAACAAGCATAAGATGAATATAAAAGCAGGGGATATATATAAAACAAAAAGAAGATACAAATAACATACACTAAAAGAAGAGAAACAAATGTAAGAAATAAAAAGATAAAACATTAATAACACAGTCCCTTGCTGAGTCAATCTGAGTCCCTTGCCTTGAAAATGTTTAAGATATTTAAGACTTGACTTCCTGGAAAGTCCCTCGCCTTGATTTGTGTTGTGTTCCATCAGACTTCTTTTTACTGTCACAACAGCTCACAAATCTGGCTGCTATTGGTAAAAATGTTTTGTCACACTGTGTGGTTTTATGAACGTCGTGCTGCCCGATCACGTCTCTTCACAACTCTGGCTCCCCGCTGGTGGAATGAGCTCCCCACGGCTGTCAGAACGGCAGAGTCACTACCCATCTTCCGTCGTAGACTGAAGACCCACCTCTTCAGGTTACACCTTAACTGCTCCTCCTGAGACATCTTCTGCCCTCAGCACTACGTCTCCTAAAGACGTCCGCTTTCCCCTCTACTGTGTCCCTAAGAACTTCTATCGCCCCCTTGTACTGTTTCTCTGTTCCTCCAGTATTTCAAAAAAAAAAGTTTTAGAAGAAGGTGGTAGAAGAAGGTTTCTCCTTCTATCAATGGCCCCGGGCCTGAGCTAGATTACTCTTCCTGCCACGAATGGTGGACTGATGATTCACATGCTTAGTATTCAAATGTATTGATTGTAAGTCGCTTTGGAATAAGGCGTCTGCTAAATGCCAAAAATGTAAAAATGTAAATGTAACATGTTTTTCATCAAAAAGAGAAGCACCTCCTTCAGCGTGATGTCAAACATCATCAGAGTGACTCCAGTCTAACAACTACAGGGAACTCTGTGTTTGCTGCCAGGCCCCCTGTACACACCTCCACCTCCACTGGGTTAGGTCAGGGTCAGGTCAGGGTCAGGGTCAGGGTAGGGATAGGTTAGGGGACAACAAGCTCAACACCTAGGGTCAGCGTCAGGGTTAGGGTCAGGGTCAGGGTCAGGGTCTGGGTCAGGGTTAGGCCCCCTGTACACACCTGTAACTAGTTGAATGTTGGATAGTTCAGATAACTAGTTGAATGTTGGATAGTTCAGTAGATAACTAGTTGAATGTTGGATAGTTCTGTAGATAACTAGTTGAATGTTGGATAGTTCAGTAGATAACTAGTTGAATGTTGGATAGTTCAGTAGATAACTAGTTGAATGTTGGATAGTTCAGTAGATAACTAGTTGAATGTTGGATAGTTCAGTAGATAACTAGTTGAATGTTAGATAGTTCAGTAGATAACTAGTTGAATGTTAGATAGTTCAGTAGATAACTAGTTGAATGTTAGATAGTTCAGTAGATAACTAGTTGAATGTTGGATAGTTCAGTAGATAACTATTTGAATGTTAGATTGTTCAGTAGATAACTAGTTGAATATTGGATAGTTCAGTAGATAACTAGTTGAATGTTAGATTGTTCAGATAACTAGTTGAATATTGGATAGTTCAGTAGATAACTAGTTGAATGTTAGATAGTTCAGTAGATAACTAGTTGAATGTTAGATAGTTCAGTAGATAACTAGTTGAATGTTAGATAGTTCAGTAGATAACTAGTTGAATGATAGAGGGTATAGGGTGTTAGGAGGAGGAGAGGAGAGGGGGATGATAGAGGGTGTAGGGCAGGGGTCGGCAATAGGGGGCCCGCGGGCCATTGCTGGCCCATCACCAATAATATTTGGCCCAGCAGATTATTTTGAGAATCCACTTTTTTCTTCTTTTTTTTTTGTTTGTTTCTTTTTTTTTCTTTTCTTTTTTACAATATCGGACCGACAGTCCCACATATAGCGCCTATAATGTCAGAATAGAGAATCTACCTCCACCTGAATAATGCTTATTGTACTTTTATCCATGTTGAGAGTGAATGACACAGGGACAGACAATCAGGCAGCGGGGTGCACCGAAGCGCACTGACGCTGAACCCCTCATGGTGAATCATAAGTAGGTGGACAAGGCGTGGTGCTGAAATAGCCGACATGCGGTGTGTGGTTTGAAAAAAATAACACCAGCTCAGTAAATCATTCAAATGTAATGTTTACATATATGTGACTGCAACACACATATGAACAGTAACAAAGCGGTGGTGGTGCATAGGCCTATGCTCCTGAAACGACAGAGCAAACACGCTATTAGGGATAATCATTACAATGAGCCATTCATTCAAAATATACAAAATACAATTAGGTTATTAAATACAATAACGACAGGCTTGGTACTCACTTAATGTGAAAAGTGGCATCTCCCATCGGTCACTATTTGCTTGATATCTGGTGATATGGACGTCACTTTAATCCGGCAGTTCTCAAGGTTTTATGCGTCAATCGATTCCTCTCGTGCGTCTTTATCACATTCATTGACGAAAAGGACGACTCGCATGTATAGAAAGGGAACATTGTGAGCACGGAAAATGTGAGTCTCACAACGGCTTTGCTTTGATGAAACCAGGTAGGATGAACGTATAGTTCGTTGTCCATTCCTCTTTAAATGCCCTGTTTCCACCGTCAACTTTCCTCTTTAGACCTTTGGAGAGTGACATGATGTTTCTCTTGCTAGCTAGCAGGTTAAATGTTTAGCTAACTTCACCCGACACGCAAACAACCAATCCAATAATAATGTGACCTTGTCTGGGAGGAGGGGGGAATAATTATCAGAATAAAAGTATGTTAAATAATTATTAGAATAAGTTAGGCTGCGCTACATCGTCAGTCCACACATTTATTATTCAAAACTATGGAAAAGGGTGAAACTACGTTTCAACGTTGTTGAGAATCACAACACAAACTCGCTAGTCAAGCCAAAATACTGCAACGTAATGGATTGGACTGCTACCTAGTTAACTAGAACACTACTTTACATTGTTAGCAGGCTCACAAAACAAGCTGTGTTAGTTGACTAGCGATGTGTACATCTCTCGAAAGAAAAGTCAAAGCATTAGAATGTGTCACATTTTTAAACAATCAATTACTTAAATTAGCCTTTGATTAGGTTCGGGCCCGCCATCTAGTGGCAACATTTTTTTGGGCCCGAAGCCAAACTTAATAATTGCCGACCCCTTGGTGTAGGGTGTAACAAACACAATGCTCTCCTGTGTTGTAGGTCGACTGAATAACAAGAAAACACAAAGTAAAAGTGTTTCATGTTCAACATAGATTTGAGTCGACAGTCTCTTATAGTCTGAACCAAATATGATGGTAAACCTCCTTTGTAAGAGTTCATACATATACATGGTATTATATCTCTGCATACTTTCATCCATGTTTCTTCTAGTGACCCACACCTTTCACTATTTCTTCACTGCATCCTCTGGTGTTCCAAACCTTCAAGAGTTTGTGGTTGTGGCGATGGTGGATGGTGTTCAGGTGCTTCACTATGACAGCAACACCAAGAGAGCCGTGCCCAAACAGGACTGGATGGACAAGGCAACTGCACATGACCCAAAACTCTGGGAGACGGAGACTCAAATTTTGATGGCCTACCAGTACACCTTCAAAGCAGACATTGGTGATCTAAAGCAGCGTTTCAACCAGAGTGGAGGTAAGAGCAATACCTTCTTTACCACTGTTACATTCCTTTTAATGGTTTCAACCATAATTGATATTTCCGTGTTGTTCTCTTGGATTTGGGAAAGTTCTGACATGATCCGTCTCACATTGAGAAGCATCAACATGATCCTACATGAGAGATAAAACACTGTTGAACTAAACTGACCAGAACAACCTTCCGCCATGTTGAGGGACTGTCAGACACAGAACCTTTCATTCTGGACCTTTACGACCCAAACTAAACTGCTTATGAATTTAGAAATATGATGATCAGAGGCTGAAGCAGGATGCATAATAGTTCAGAGTAACAGACCACACATGACAAGGAAATAAAGTAATCACAATTTTTATTTTTTTTTACTAAAATCTCACTCTCTCCCCTCTCTCTCTCTGTCTCTGTCTCTATCTCTCTCTCTCTCTCTCTCTCTCTCTCTCTCTCTCTCTCACTCTCTCTCTCTCTCTCTCTCTCTCTCTCTCTCTCTCTCATATTTACCAGAGTATGTCTGGTTGTAGTTGGGATGAGGAGACTGGAGTCACAGAGGGGTTTAGTCAGTATGGTTATGATGGAGAGGACTTCCTGTCCTTTGACCTGCAGACATCTACATGGATCGCTCCAGTGTCACAGGCCGTCATCTACAAACACAGGAGGGACAGAGAGCTAGCTGGTAATGAGTACAGGAAACACACCATCACCGAGGCGTGCGTTGAATGGCTGAAGAGGCTCGTGCAGTACGGGAAGAGGACAGGTACACACACACTGACACATCACCTGACACAACATGTTCATATTCAACTACTTTGAAGTGGAACAATTACATTCCTTCTATTTCCTGCTCTTTTATTTTTTACTGCTACTATTCCCCCCCCCCCCCCCCCCTCTCTCCCGTCCTCTCTTTCCCTCCCTCTCTCTCTCCTTCTCTCTCCCCATCCCTCTCCCCCAAACTTCGGCTTTTTCCCCCTCTCTCTCCCCCTCCTTCTCTCTTCCCTCTCCCTCTCTCTCCCCTCTCCCTCTATCTCCCCCCCTCCCTCTCACTCCCCCTCCCTCTCCCCCCTCCCCCCCAGTCCCTCCCTCAGTGTCTCTGCTCCAGAAGACCCCCTCCTCTCCAGTCACCTGCCACGCTACAGGTTTCTACCCCAGAGAAGTTGTGATGTTCTGGAGGAGAGATGGACAGGAGGTGTATGAGGATGTGGAGTACGGAGAGGTTCTCCCCAACCTCGACGGAACCTTCCAGATGAGGACTCGACTCCTTGTGAAGCCTGAGGTTTGGGAGAAGAACCAGTATGACTGTGTGGTTCAGCTCTCTGGGATGGAGGACGACATCGTCATCAAACTGGAGCGCTCCGTGATAAAGACCAACAGAGGTAAGAAGATACGTGATCATTCTCAGTGACTCAAAGTTCACAAAGTCCCTTCAGGAACTCTTACTGAGTGACAGAGAAAGTGGCTTGGTTGAGAGGAAACCAAACTGTGACCCTAAGTTCCAGTCTGACTGCTCTGTGTTGGTTACAGGTACCACTGCCCCCCCCGCCCCCCTCATCATTGGAGCTGTGGTCGGACTCCTCCTCCTCCTCATCATCATCATCACTGTGTTCATCATGAAGAGGAAGAGCAAGAAAGGTGAGAAACACCTCCTCTTCATCATATCATCAATGGAGGTGTTGTTGTCAGTTTGTTAGCAGTGATGAAGTCGTCTGTATTGATGTGTTCTAGTGGAGTTGGTAGATGTAGATGTTTCACCAGGAATAGTGTTGTGATGTGAAGTCAGGGCTGTAGAAGTAGCGCCTCTAAGGAATCTAAAGAGAACACAGGCATGTTATCAGGTTCGATCCTGTCAGGAATACCAAATACACTAGAAATACAGGATGTAACATACTGTATGTAGTTAGTAACGTCTCATACATGTTGGTTAGTTAGTAAAGTGTCATACATGTTGGTTAGTTAGTAAAGTGTCATACATATTGGTTAGTTAGTAAAGTGTCATACATGTTGGTTAGTTAGTAAAGTGTCATACATGTTGGTTAGTTGTAATATTCTACTAAACCAAACTATAAGAGTCAGTAATATCTTCATGTACAATTCTGTTTCAGGCTTCTCCCAAGCTAGCAGTAAGTATTCTACACCTTCATGTTGCATTTACAAATGTACACTGAACTGAATGACAATCATGTGTGGCTGTTCACCATGTAAACTGTAATATCTAATTTGTCTATATTTGGTTGTTGTTGTTGTGTTTTATACTGTGTGAATGTTAATCTGCTATGGTGCGTCTTGGCCAGGGCTCCCTTGAAAAAGAGATTCATATCTGAAAAGGGACCTGGATAAACAAAGCATGAATGAATACATGTAAATGTTGTTGACGTATAACATGGGACTGTTTCCATGTCAGAATGTAGTTCTGTATTCCTGGTTAGTTGAACTGGCCTTGTCTTGTTTCCTCGTAGCTTCTGACGATAGTTCCAACAACTCTGCACCCAAAGATGAGGTTTCTCTGCACTGATGAAACAGGTGAGATTCTAGTTGTGGAAACAGACTTCATCCATGCATATGACACTAGTCCTCTGTTGACTACTGACACTTTATCTTGAATTATGCTTGATTTATTATGCCTATGTCTTGTGCTGCAATGCAATGTCAGAACCGGAGGCTAAGAATTTTACTCTGTTACATTTGTGTAATGTGAAGTAACAAATGAACTTGAAACTTGACGCGAGACCTGATTTAGGGCCGACATGTTAGGCAGTTGAGACCCTAACCCTAGAGTAGGTGGGTCTCTCAAGTCTGGCCTCTTTGACCTCCAGAGGAACACGTAGGTCTAGGGGATGGTGAGTTGGACTGGTGATCAGAAGGTCATGAGTTTAAATCCCACCTGGGAACACCACCACTAGTGTGCCCTTGAGTAAGACCTGGGAACACCACCACTACTGTGTCCTTGAGTAAGACCTGGGAACACCACCACTAGTGTGTCCTTGAGTAATACCTGGGAACACCACCACTAGTGTGTCCTTGAGTAAGACCTGGGAACACCACCACTAGTGTGCCCTTGAGTAAGGCACTTAGCCCTCAGTTACTCCAGGGAGACTGGAACCATGTTAATCTCTAATTGTCTGTCGTTTGGATAAAAGCGTCTGCTAAATGGTTAAAATGTAAAAATAAAAACAAAAACCTTACTTACTTACATCACTGAACTCAGTATTGACCGTGTATGTGTCTGTGTGTGTGTGTGTCCTCATAGGAGAGAAGCAGAGACCGGAGGAGGATATGAAGTAATCTCATCTGACGTAGATTAGATGCACCTCGACACAAAAACATGATTTTCTCAAACAGCACTGTATCTGATCATAACTCTTATTGTTACTGCACTTGATTAGCAGATGGCAGAAATAATAATATAATAATATAATAATAACTTTTATTTGTATAGAATATAAATAAATATACAATAAATAATACATAATAAGAAGTAAAAATTTGTGTTGAATTCCAAAAAACCTAATATATGCTGTTCACTCTTTCTAAAAAATTTACAACCTGAGTCTCCAATTATTACCTTACAAAGACAAGAGATAGAGAGAGTAGCGTGTATACATGTTTGGGAGTTTTATTGGATGAAAATATTTATTTTAGTCCTCATGTAGATAACTTGGAATGTCAGATCTGAATTTGGTAAAACTGCATTCTGTTACAATGCTCCATCAATGTGGAATGTACATCAGAAAAAGTTGAAACTTAACATGTTCATCCCACTCTCTGACTTTAAACTGTGTGTTACAGAGACTTTGAATCATACATGCAAATGTACTTAGGTTATCTTTTATAGGCTGTATCTGCTCACTGTTTCTGTTGTTATTTTCTGTTGTATATTTATATATTGCTTTTCTTGGCCAGGGCTCATTTGAAAAAGAGGCTACTGTCTCAATATACCCTGGTTAAATAAAGGATTATTATTATTATTAATTTCCCTGCGCTTTTTTGTTGTGAAGTACACAACAGTTGTTAGGACATGCAAATGACAGTGTCAATTTGAGCAGTGCCATTTTCGTATGGACCTGTTATATCTATGTGAAATACAAATAAGACATTTATTGTTTTCCTAAATAATAAATCAATTATAATTAGTTTCATAATATAGGGAATTATTGTAAGCACCGAAATACACATTTTGACCTGCTCCTACTTGATTTGGATATCAATGGGGTTAGATGTCAGTGGAGTCCTTGTTGACAGGACGAAAGGGAAATATCGAGGATAACATTTAAATACAAGGACAGAGCCGCATTCAGAGTATGATGGACTTCGAAGAAGTTAACGCCGCGACAAAGCCTCCAATAGGGTAAGTATGAGAAATCTCCCTGAATGCTATGTTGTTCACGAGTAATAACTACTCAAACAATTCAGTAATGATCATGTTTTATTTGATCCGCGAATATGATTCGATAATAATCATGATGAATGAACGCAGATTATGTAAACATTACCTCAATGTTTATATAAAGATAAAGAGACATTGAAAATGCCTTATTGTCACCTGTCAAATGACAATGTAAAATGTGTCATGAATTGTGTGCGTCTATTGAAAGTAGCCTTGCATTCTCACTTTTTTATGGAGCTGTCACTTCAAAAGCTGGAGCCTACTGTAGCCTACTGTATTGACAGGGAGAGAATTCCAGTGGAGTTGAATTCTATGGAAAAGACTTGCATGACCCCCGATGGGGAAACAACGGTGGGCCACTCCACAAAAGTAGCTTTTGTGCAGCGCCAGTAGCTGAATTTCTACTGTCTCTGTAGTTCTTTTGTCACCTCAATTGTGGACTCAATATGCTGCTGCTCCTTCCAGTTTACTGTCTCTGGCAACTGGAAATGTCAGCTGTACAACTTAGTGGTGGTGAGATACACTGTTGTTGTACTGTACAGTGTTTCAGTTTTCAAACTATTGACAGTCATGATAGTTTGCATTACAATGTGTCTTGTTGATGTGAATTGGAGGCTATCAATGTATCTTTCTTCCACATTGTCCTCTGGTAATATTATGATCTACAGAAATCAAAACGTGAAAACGTCTCCCCAACGTGACATAGTGGTATTATTCTCTCTTCCTGGTGCCATTGTTGAACATGTGGAATTGGTTTGGAAGTCCATGTGCCGTTATTACAATAAACAAAATCCTTTGTATTTTACACCAAGGCCATGCATCTCCTCCCTGAAGGCTTTTAATCACAGCCTATGACATGCAGAAAGCACATGACGAATCAGGGTTATTTAAAGACAGCAGTTGCTGAACATTCTCTCTGCTATCTGCCTGTCCAACAGGAGCCCAACGCTACCATTTACTGTAGGTATCATTTCCTTGGTAAATCCACACTTCTAGCCTCTCCTAGCCTTTATCATGCTAGCCTCTATTGTTCACTTTAGTGCCTTCTGGCAATGGAACGCTCCAAAGCACCAGTTCGGGACATTTCTGCCCTGAAATTACTATGACAACAACTGCTATTGTCATGGGTGTTTCTTTTGTTAATAAGTCTGCGTCATCGCAGAGGGAGTAGTAATATGTCATGAATTTCTGTCCAGCAAAGGCATAGATAATTGGATTCAAGCAGCAGTGTGTAAATGCTATCACTTATGTCCACTGCATAGCCAGATCTATCTTTTGTAATACCATACAGTCAGTGAAATACAACTGATATTGCAGATAACGTAGAAAAATTACAACATTTACACCCAGAAGCAGATATGGCCCCATACACCCAGAAGCAGAAAAAGACAGCTACTATAACCAATATCAGTTTGATGACCCTATGCTTCTTTGTGCTTTTGATATTCACTAAAGTCGAAATGATCCTGGAATAGCAAATCACCATGACGCAAAGCGGGAATAGGAGGCCCAAGACATTCATTTCCAAATACACAAACTCTCTCCACAAGGTATCAACAGGATACTCTTGTTTACATGTAAACCCAGATCCATTTTCCCCTTCATCGGTCAGTGTGAAGACGATTGTGGGAAGAGCGGCACCCATGCTGAGGGCCCACACAATCATAGACAGAGCTATCCCACATCGGACTGACCTGTGCCTGGCCATGGTATGAGTATGAATTATGACCACATAGCGGTCCAAAGTCATGATCACCATGAAGAAGATGCTGCCATAGAAACCCAGGACATACAATCCTGTCACCAGCCGGCACATGAAGTCCCCAAAGACCCATTCTGCTGTGGCGGCATAGTGAGACTAGAAAGGCAGAGAGATGACAAACAGAAGGTCTGACATGGACAGGTTGAAGAGGCATATGTCTGTCATGTTGCTCTTGTGGCGGTACTTCACCAGGACACACACCACCAGGCCATTACCGATGAACCCGATGATGAAGACCAAGCTGTAAAGAGTGGGGAGGAACACCCGTCCAAACTTCTTCACGTTACCATTGTTGCATAGTTGGCCTGCTTGGCCATCAAGCATAATCTTCATTATAGTAGTCCTCATAATTATATGTTGTACTCTCTGCAGAAAGTAAAAATAGTTGTATTATTTTTGTTTAGCCTTACAGATGCATCTCAAAAAAATGGGAATATTGTGGAAAAGTTCATTATTTTCCGTAATTTAATTCAAAAATTGAAACTTTTATATATTCTAGAATCTAGAATCTAGATTCATTACACATGAAGTGAAATATTTACTTTTTTGTTTTAATGTTGACGATTATGGCTAACAGCTCATGAAAATCCAATATCTCAAAATATTCGAATATTACATAAGACAAAAAAAGGATTTATAAAATATAAATCCTGACCTGAAAAATATGTTAATTTATGCACTCTATACTTGGTCTGGGCATCTTTTGCACAAATTACTGCATCAATGCGGCGTGGCATGGAGGCAATCAGCCTGTGGCTTCCCTTACACATCAGCAGTGCCACAGGCTGATTGCCTCCATGCCACGCCGCATAGATGCAGTAATTTGTGCAAAAGGAGCCCAGACCAAGTATTGAGTGCATACATTAAAGATACTTTTCAGAAGGTCAACATTTCTGTATTATAAATCTATAAATCTTTTTTTGATTGGTTTTATGTAATAATATTATTCTAATATTTTGAGATACTGGATTTTTGACTTTCATGAGCTGTAAGCCGTAATCATCAACATTAAAACAAAAAAGGCTTGAAATATTTCATTTCATGTGTAATGAATCTAGAATATATTAAAGTTTCACTTTTTTTGTTAAATTACAGAAACTAATGAACTTTTCCATGATATTCAATTGGTTTGAGATGCACCTGTATTAAGTCATCTTTGTGTCCCTGGATCAATACTAGATGTATTTTACTAGCAAGTCAGCACAATAAATAAGTCATAAAGATTACTGGGCTGCTCTGACACCTACAGGTGTATGCAATATTTCTGCCTTCAGACATGAAAACAAGTCCTCACAAGTTAAGTATTAAAATTAGAATTGAAATTAAAAGGCTATACTTATACTACTCCATACATACAATAATGCATTGTTGTTCATCTTTCTACAGTATCATATCATTTGGACATGACTTGTTAAATCTATTCATAAATCAATATGTGTTTCTCTTAAGAGAAGAAGAATAGTAAAAGATTAAATTATAGCCTAATAAGGATATATTTTAGAATTTAGTGTAGGTTTCCTCTTCTCCTGTTTTGTATCAGAATATGTACTCACCTGACATAGACATGATCAGTAATCAGTGGCTCTTTGGTGTTGTCTTTCTTAATGTAAGAATCGTCAACCCGGTTGTTGGATTTTGATTGGCTTAGGGGTGGAAAAGTTTTATGTCTTTGTCTGCAACAAACCGAAAAACCTCAAACATTTCCTGTTTGGGGCTTTCTTTTTTCTTTTAGGAAATATCCCGCTGGGACCGTACTGAAACATATGCACTGACTGCAATGTAAGTCGCGTTGGATAAAAGCGTCAGTTAGATGGCATTTATTATCATTATTATTATTATTATTATTATTATTGTTATTATTATTATTATTATTATTATTGTTGTTGTTGTTGTTGTTGTTGTTACGAATGAACTACCATCTGAGTATTACTATACTGTCGCTGCAAGTTCCTGTACTCACAGTAGGAGGTACTGAATGATCATGAAAAGTCACATTTCATACACATTTTCTCTAGACTCACGTGTTTCCCTCCACTACTGTATATATCCTGAAATGGTCATAGATATTAATCTCTCAGACAGCATCAATAGAGTTTGCACATGTAGCAATATTGTATTCATTCATGTGTTCCCTGTTTAAGTTTAATGAAGCAGCAGCTATGCCTGGGGTCCACAACACACATGACCCAGTCCAGAACATTACTGACTGGAAAGACCCAGTCTAGAACATTACTGACTGTATAGACCCAGTCCAGAACATTACTGACTGTATAGACCCAGTCCAGAACATTACTGACTGTATAGACCCAGTACAGAACATTACTGACTGTATAGACCCAGTACAGAACATTACTGACTGTATAGACCCAGTACAGAACATTACTGACTGTATAGACAAGTGGACTCATTGACTTGTTTGTGCATGTGGGTGTGCAAAACAGCTAATTTCCCCTTGGGGATGAATACAAGTATATCTTCTTCTTCAGAAGTTGGAAGGCCGAAAAACACCTGGAGACGTTCCACACTCCAAGACCTGAAGAACATCGGGGTGAGCTGGCAAGAAACAAAGGCCCAGGCCCAAAAGAGAGTGAGATGGAGAGCTCTGGTGGACGCCCTATGCCCCTCAACGGGGTGAAGAGGACTAACTAACTAACTAACTTCTTCTTCAGATATAACCCTCTAATTGGCAGTGGTTTTACTCCATACTGTGAAGTGTGTGTAGTATGTGATGGATAGTAACAGAGTGACCTCTTGTGGTAAGAGATTAGTCCTATAACTTACTACTTTAAGTAACTTGACTTTTGAGTGATTACAGTAGTATGGCTGATGACTGGAATGCTGGAATGCATAGCGACAGGCTACAGATCACCCTGGACAAGGACGGGCACCTGGACAACTTTGTCATCCGCCTTATTGAGGTCAAAGACACCCAGGTGAGATTTGCTTTGTTTTAATTTTAACTACCAAGGACAAAACGGCCCCCACCCCCGAGCAGAAGTTTGACTTTTATGGTTGTTGTTGAGAATTTTAAGTTCACCAAACACCCAACAAATGTGATGTGGTCTTCTTGTAAAGCATCTTCCCCAAACACTGGGGGAAAAGGAATAGCTTTTGCTCTTTAAAGCAATAATTATTTGTGTTGTTATTTTATCAACTTATTATTTGCCAAACCTGTTACACTGTTTTTGTTACAAAATGTAACATTTACATTTTACATTTTTGGCATTTAGCAGATGCCTTATTCCAAAGCGACTTACAATCAATACATCCATACATGCGCTACAGAGAGTCGTGAGAACAGCACAGAAGATCACCGGCGCCCCCCTCCCCTCTCTGGAAGAGCTGTACAACACACGCTGTCTCAGGAAGGCCTCCAAGATCTCCAGGGACCCAACCCACCCTGGGTACGAACACTTTACCCGGCTGCCCTCGAAAAGGCGGTTCAGGACCCTGGCCGCAAGGACAAACAGACTGAAGAACAGCTTCTACCACAGGGCCGTCCAGGCCCTGAACACAGCAAAGACCTAGGTTCTGGGCCCTGGACAGTCTGGACGGATTGTTGGCAGCTGCTGGACTGAAAAAATCAGGTGTAGTGCTGAGGCACAAATATGTACATTTCAAGCCTGCAAACTGCGACACTTTAAATAAATGTGCAATAACACTATTGTGCAATATGACAACCCTAGTCGTCTATCTGTACAGTATAGTACAGTGGATAGTGTACATAGCCTTTATTTATGTAAACCAGCTCCTTCCCTTCTTGTGATTTTTTTTTAAAAAGTTTTTTTTTTTCTTTCCTAACACCAGGGGAGCCACCCCTCCTAAATTTCGTTGTTTGGTACCTGTACTGTAGCAATGACAATAAAGACCATTCATTCATTCATTCATTCATTCATTTGACTAAGCAAGTGAATCATCAATCCACCAGTCGTATCAGAAAGTGTAATCTAGCTCAGGCCAGGGGCAACCTAATTTAAACATTGTAAAACATTCCTGGAACATTCCACTCTGTACTAACGGAATAAATGAGTAGGTATCTACATAAATTATCAAAGAAAGAGGTTTGCCAATTTTTTAAAGCCTTTCTCTGACTTTTATTCCAAATTTATTTCCGATTTTAATGCAAATAGGTCTGTATCTGCTTTGCACTCACCTATCAGATATAGGGCCAGTTTCACAGACAAGGCTGAAAACGTAATCCTAGACTAAAAAGCATCTTCAATGGAGATTTGACATTGAAAGTATGATTTAGTCCAGGACTAGGCTCAAGCTTTGTCTGTGAAAGCGGCCCATAGACCTACAGGTAGATCCGTAAATATTTGGACAGTGACACAATGTCTATAATTTTGTCTCTGTATGCCACCACAATTTATTTGAAATGAAACAATCGAGATGTAATTGAAGTGCAGACTTTCAGCTTTAATTCAAGGGGTTGAACAAAAATATTGTATGAAACGTTTAGGAATTGCAACCATTTTTATACAGTCCCCTATTTTCAGGAGCTCAAAAGTAATTGGACAAATTAACATAATCATAAATAAAATGTTCATTTTTAATACTTCGAGAATCCTTTGCAGGCAATGACTGCCTGAAGTCTGGAACCCATGGACATCACCAGATGCTGGGTTTCCTCATTTGTGATACTTTTCCAGGACTTTACTGCAGCTTTCTTAAGTTGTTGTTTGTTCGTGGGTCTTTCTCCCTTTAGTTTTGTCTTCAGCAAGTGAAATGCATGCTTGATTGGGTTGAGATCAGGTGATTGACTCTGGCCATTGCAGAATATTCCACTTCTTTGCCTTAAAAAACTCCTGGGTTGCTTACACACTATATTTTGGGTAATTGTCCATCTGTATTGTGAAGCACCATCCAATCAACTTTGCTGAATTTGTCTGAATCTGAGCAGACAGAATATCCCTAAACACTTCAGAATTCATCTGTCTGCTTCTGTCTTCACATCATCAATAAACACTAGTGACCCAGTGCCATTGGAAGCCATGCATGTCCATGTCATCACACTGCCTCCACTGTGTTTTACAGGTGATGTGGTATGCGTCGGATCATGAGCCGTTCCAAGCCATACTTTTTTCTTCCCATCATTCTGGTACAGGTTGATCTTAGTTCCATCGGTCCAAAGAATGCTGTTCCAGAACAGGGCTGGCTTTTTTAGATGTTTTTTGTCAAAGTCTAATCTGGCCTTTCTATTCTTGAGGCTTATGAATGGTTTGCACCTTGTGGTGAACCCTCTGTATTTGCTTGTGTGAAGTCTTTCTTTTATGGTACACATGGATAATGATATGCCTACCTCCTGGAGACTGTTCTTCACTTGGCTGGATGTTGTGAAGGGGTTTTTCTTTACCATGTAAAGGATCCTGTGATCATCCACCACTCTTGTCTTCCATGGACGTCCAGACCTTTTTGTGGTGCCGAGCTCACCAGTGCATTCTTTTTTTCTCAGAATGTACCAAACAGTTAATTTGGCCAGTATTAATGTTCCCACTATCTCTCTGATGGATTTTTGTTTTGTTTTTACAGCCTAAGGATGGCCTGTTTCAGTTGCATTGAGAGCTCTGTTGACTGCATGTTGTGCGTATACAGCAACAGCCTCCAATTGCAAATGCCACACTTGGAATCAACTCAGACCTTCTACCTGCTTAATTGATAAAGAAATAATGAAGGAATAAATAGCCCACACTGGCCCATGAAACAGCTTTTGAGTCAATTGTCTAATTACTTTTGGTTATTATATATAAGAGCTATAATTCATAAACCCTTCCTTCAATTTGGATGTGAATACCCTTAACCTAAAGCTGAGAGTCTGCACTTTAAGCCCAGTAAATTCTGTTGGAAATCTCATATAAGATACGTTAGATCCAAAGTATCAAGGAGTATTGCAGTATTGTGCAGGGCAAAACATATTCTGGAACAGAGGATGTTGTATACTCTATATTGTTGTCTTGTCTTACCCTATTTGAGTTACTGTGTGGAGATATGGGGAAATGAATATAAAAGCACTTTAAACCCATTGATTACACTACAGAAAAAAGCTATGAGGATTGTACATAAGGTCGGATATCGTGATCACACTAATAACTTGTTCCTAATGTCAAAAATATGAAGAAAATATGAAGGAAAGCAGAAAAAAAAGGTTTACATTATTTTTAATGAAAAAGTATTAGAACGGATGATACTGAAATATATGTATTAATTAATTGGATTATATAATGTAAGCATAATTGTTAAGTATAAACAGGGGTAGGACAGGCTTCTTCCTACTCCTTTTTGAACAATTGATAGGACTGTACTCTACATATTAGTTATTTGTTATTTATTATTTTTATTTTTAAATCATGTTCGAAATAAAGATTCATTCATTCATTCATATGCATTATATGACTGTAACTTGTGTATGACTGTAACTAAGATGTTTTGGTAAACAGCTAAAATAACACAAATTCTGTCTGTGACCAAATATATATATGGGCCTAACTGTAGAATCCATTGCTGGAAATGTGTTCATTTGGTTTCGTTTCCACCGTAGTAAGGCGATGACGTAGTCTATGCAAATGCAGGCGCGGTATGATGACGCGCTCCAACCACTCTCCATCACGTTTCCGGGTGATAGATTTGATGTCTGCAGCTGGATATACTTGAGTTTGAGCAGCAAAGCTCAAGATGAACTGGCAGAGCTCATTATGGACCGCACACTGAAGCTCAAACATGGTGAGCTAGGTTTGGATAGGTTTTGACTGCTTGTGGGACATGAATATCCATCTCTCTCAGAGAGCGCCATCAAGGTGCTTTTACCCTTCCCAACCTCCTACTTGTGCGAGCTGGCTTTTTCTTCTCTAGCATACGTCAAGAACAAGACACGCACGCGACTGTCAGTGGAACAGGACCTGCGTGTCGCGCTGTCCACTATCTCTCCCCGCATAAAGAGACTCTGCTCCCAAAAGCAGGCGCATGTGTCCCACTAATGCGCACAACATATTTCTTTGTTTTGTATTTCTCTCAATTTTTACAATTCTGTCATGATTATTATTGTTAAATGATTATAGTTGTGAGTTACCCGTTTGGTTCAGATGTGAAATAATAATCTCAGAATGAGCATTGAAATGAGAATTACATTTTAAGGCATTATTTTAAGCCCCCAAAAAAGCATTGTTCCATTGATTGATTATACAGGCCTTTGATATTTTATTTGTGTGAAGAATTCCCTCTGAGTCTCCTCCCATATTGTACAATCCTTGAGGGCCACAATTTTATTTAATTTAGCGATAGTTTGACTGACCTATGCATTCTTGCCCATCCATTACAGTTCATTTATGACTTTTATTATCTTGTTAAAATTAATTGGGGCAATACTTATGTATTATATATAAACACACATTTTCAAACCAATTCATCGTGTATTGTTTTTAGTTTAAGCTCCGAGGCATTTTTTAAATCTTCGTAGAGTTGGGGTGCCTTGGAGAAGGGGGAAAGCTTCAGGGGTGCCTTGGTTAAAAAAAGTTTGGGAACCTCTGCTCTAAGCTGTGCAAGTGCAGGGGGGAGCATTAGTGAGCACTGTAAGCACCATACTAAAGCATTTCACTGCAGAGGTGATGGAGAGGCATGCAGATTCAAACTGAAGACTGTTTAGCTGAGAAATGCCCCGGTAGTGTGAGAGTCTAAAGAGCAGGAGGGTAACATGCCTACATCAGTGTTACAATTCCATAACAACACCAGCAGAGTATATCACCCCCACAAGTATTTAACAAATCGGGTCATTTGGGGCATAGGGAGATCAACAGGGTTCAGCAGACACAATGATGGCCTGGCCTATAGTGTTTGTGTACGTTATCAAACCATGTTTTAAATCATGTTAAATCAAGGTTATCGTGTTTTAAAGTTCTGAAAATAAGCACATCTTACAGAGATACAGAGATTAGGTCCCTTCACTAGTGTGCCCAGGATCTGGCTTACTTTGGTGTTCATGTTCTGGGAGAACTCCAGGATGGTGTCCACTCTCGTCCAAGCATCCGGGTGCTCTTTCAAATGGGTCAGTACCTCTTGCGCCATTCTTTGCTAAATGCATGAAACAAGGTTTAAGAATAAAACATAAACAATATGCACATCTCCCTGGAAGCACAGTGAAAAAAATGGCAAATGCTTCTAACAGAACGCCTATGGACATCTTCAGTCTATTTATGTTGAACAACATAAATTGACTAACCCCCTTTTGCTCTTTTATTCAACACAGCACTAAGGTACGTCCTGATCATGGGCATTAAAAGGCACTTACTTAGCCCTACTGATAACTATTTAGTAAACATCACAACAGAATTGTACAATCTGAAGAGCATCATCAATCCCATAAAGTATCTTCAACCACTTGATAGTCTACTTCCTAGCTACTGAGCCGGATGGCACTTACCTGCGGTCCCACCCCGTGGTAGAGACAGTTCACCACATTATCCAGCAGGTTAATATCCAGTTTCTGGCTGAAGTCCAGCAGCTGCTGCGCTGCATGGTCTGCTAACATTGTCATAATTGCTGGCATAGAGCTCTGCAAGGACAGGGAGGGGGGTTATGAGGTCAGAGAACAACATTCAACAAGCAAAGTCATGTGAATGTAGCATTGGAGCTCACAAACAGCTGACCAACTACAACCATTCCCTCTCCCCTCCCCTCCATCCACCCGTAAACAAGCATTGCATGAACTGTTTCCACCAAGCTAGTTCTATTGCAGGTTGTATTGATCAACTCACAAGCATCACAAACTGTTCAATGCTATGAGTAAGCGACTAAAAATAACCTGGTGTGGAAATAAAGTCTATATGACTGATAAGATTGATCAAAATGTGAATGAGTAATTTTACAGTCGAATGTTATCAATAAAGAAAACAATGTCGGTCTTCTCATATTGTTTGGTTTAATGTTAGCAAACGTGATTACACCAGACCAAGCACAAGCAAGCTAACAATCTGTTGCTAGTTTTTAAGCTGTTGTTCTCCTGTTGGGTGGAGAAGCCTGGAATTTGCTACTAAAGACAAGTAGTGCCACCCTTGTGTGAATTGGTGACAATTATTCAGACATATGTTTTGGGGATTAATGGGAGACGGAATAAAAACAAATGGTCCATAATGAGAAACATGTTGCTCACGAGGGAATGAAAATATGTACCAAATTTCCTGACTGTAGCTCAAATTGGACAGGAGATGCTGACATTGTTTTTAAATGTGGAATTTCAGTTGTTACTATAGCCTCCCCTTGGGCCAATCAGAGTCATTTCAGAATTGAACTGGTGATGACAACAACAACAAAAATGGTGGTGGGGGGGGAGTTGCACTTATGAAGAACAAGGAGACTTCACAGGTATCATACTTTATGTTTAGTTTATTCCGGAAGAATAATATAAATAAAAAAGGTGAGCTAGCTCTCTTCAGCGGCTATTGAGTCTCGGGGTAACTGCCAACTGAGAGGTATAACAATATTTACAATAATTCACAATACACATTTATTTCACTCTTCTTACAAAATATATTTTTGTTACGTTACTTAATCTAATTCCCAAATGTACAAAGTTACTATCAAATTTCCATACTCCCATATCACAACTGACAAATCTCCTATCGTTACTACAACTGATCCATAAATCTTTCTCCATCCATAAATCTGTAGCTACCGTTACCATGGTAGCAGTTGCCGCTACCGTTACCATGGTAACCGTGGACGTGAAAGCTACGTGTGATAGCCCAAGCCAATGGGCTACACCTAGCTAGCTTAACTAGTTTAACCAACTTAGTAAAAAAATAAATAAAAAAACTGTTTGCATATATTAATGAACAACAAATAATTCGCAAAAGGTGTAAATACTCGTGAATTTGCACCCCTGCATATAGCACGCCCTGTGAGGTATTGTAATTTTGTAAATGCTGGATCTATGGCAAGACACAGCATTCAAGTTGTCAAAATTGTCCCCGTGGTTTCAGAGCTATCGCGTGTTACATACAAACGGGCGGACAGATCCACAGTACACTCCGATTGCATCACGGGGGACAAAAGTAGCCCACAGGCTTTCTAAAGTGTTTGATGACGCTGGTGAAGAGCTCCGCCCCCCCAGACGTGATAAAGGCGACTTCCTTCACCCTCGGCACTGAAGGAGTTAAAACGACACCGGAACGACGTCAGAAAAACAAAACAGCCAAACAGGAAGCGGAGAGGACGGGCCTGCTCACCTCTGGTTGTAGTACTGGGACCCAGACAGGAAGTAGGGGGGGAAGGGGTAGCGGGGGGCGCTGGGGTAGAGGTCTGCGGGGTGGGGCATGGAGGGCAGAGGGTACAGGAGGCCGGGGTAGGGGGGGCCATGCCAGGGGGGGGGGGCGGGGCCCTCTAGGGCGGCGCTGTAGTACGTCTGCTGCTCCCTGGGCCTCTGGAAGGGCTCGGGGGGGGCGTCCCCCACCACCCCGGGACCCCCGGGACGGACCCCCAGACACGCACCCCGCAGCTGGGGCTGGAGCCCCGGGCACAGACCCCCCAGCTGGGGCTGGACAACCAGGCACGGACCCCCCAGGTGGGGGTGCTGCACGGCATTCTGGGGGAACGCAGGGACGGGGCGGCTGGTCAGAGGCCTTGACAACATGCTCCCCAGGGCCTGCCACACACACACACACACACACACACACACACGGCAACCATTCAAGCACATACTAGACACACGCCATGATACTGTTTATATGTGTCTACTTTACTCCTCTGTCTAGGAGAGTGTTATCTGTCTCTGTGTGTCTAGGAGAGTGTTATCTGTCTCTGTGTGTCTAGGAGAGTGTTATCTGTTTCTGAGTGTCTAGGAGAGTGTTATCTGTCTCTGTGTGTCTAGGAGAGTGTTATCTGTCTCTGAGTGTCTAGGAGAGTGTTATCTGTCTCTGTGTGTCTAGGAGAGTGTTATCTGTCTCTGTGTGTCTAGGAGAGTGTTATCTGTCTCTGAGTCTAGGAGAGTGTTATCTGTCTGTGTGTCTGACCTGTGCTGTGTGTCTGACCTGTGCTGTCTGTCTGACCTGTGCTGTCTGTCTGACCTGTGCTGTCTGTCTGACCTGGGGGGCGGGGGTACGGAGCTGGGCGCCCGGGGGAGATCCTGGGGTAGGAGGAGGGGCCAGGGGCGGCCCTCCCTGCGTAGGGGGCGGGGCCAGGGTAGGAGGAGGGGCCGAGGGCGGGGCCAGGGTAGGAGGTGAGGCTCTCCAGGGAGGGGTACACCCTCCTCTTCCCCGGCCGCGGCTGGTAGATCCACCCTGGGGGGGGGGGCAGGGGGGAGGGGTCAGACAGGGGTCAGGCAGGGGTCACGTCTTTGACATGAACCCTTTGGAAATCCAGAACATGTGTGTACAGTTGTGAATCAACTACCTAACAGTCGTATCATCAGTAAAAACCTTCCATGAGAACTTCACTCTTACTCTCACTGGTGTTTATTCAGCCTCTCCTGTGTGTGTGTGTGTGTGTGTGTGTGTGTGTGTGTGTGTGTGTGTCAGCCCTACCGGGATGCTCCAGTCTGTGCTGGTCTTTGAGCCTGCGAGCCTCCAGGTAGTAGGGCTCCTTCTGGGCCTCAGCCAGGAGGCTCCACTCCAGGCCCAGCTGCACGCTGATGTCTGCGTTGTTGGCCGCGGGGTTGGCCTGGGACAGGGCCGAGCGGCGGATCCTCGCCCACACCATGAAGGCATTCATGGGCCTCTTGATGTAGCCGTTCCTGCCCTGGCTCTGAGGTACCTCCTGCACCACTAGGGGGTGCATGGGACACAGGTTAGTTAGGGTTAGACGTGGGACACAGGTTAGTTAGGGTTAGGGTTAGATGTGGAACACAGGTTAGTTAGGGTTAGACGTGGAACACAGGTTAGTTAGGGTTAGACGTGGAACACAGGTTAGTTAGGGTTAGACGTGGGACACAGGTTAGTTAGGGTTAGACGTGGGACACAGTTTAGTTAGGGTTAGACGTGGAACACAGGTTAGGGTTAGACGTGGGACACAGGTTAGTTAGGGTTAGATGTGGAACACAGTTTAGTTAGGGTTAGACGTGGAACACAGGTTAGTTAGGGTTAGACGTGGAACACAGGTTAGTTAGGGTTAGACGTGGAACACAGGTTAGTTAGGGTTAGACATGGGACACAGGTTAGTTAGGGTTAGACGTGGGACACAGGTTAGTTAGGGTTAGATGTGGGACAGGTTAGTTAGGGTTAGACGTGGGACACAGGTTAGTTAGGGTTAGATGTGGGACACAGGTTAGTTAGGGTTAGACGTGGGACACAGGTTAATTAGGATTAGACGTGGGACACAGGTTAGTTAGGGTTAGGGTTAGACGTGGAACACAGGTTAGTTAGGGTTAGACGTGGGACACATGTTAGTTAGGGTTAGGGTTAGACGTGGGACACAGGTTAGTTAGGGTTAGATGTGGGACACAGGTTAGTTAGGGTTAGACGTGGGACACAGGTTAATTAGGATTAGACATGGGACACAGGTTAGTTAGGGTTAGGGTTAGACGTGGAACACAGGTTAGTTAGGGTTAGACGTGGAACACAGGTTAGTTAGGGTTAGATGTGGAACACAGGTTAGTTAGGGTTAGACGTGGAACACACGTAATCGACCACGTAAAGTCTTTTTTAGACACACTGCTACTCCTGATGTTCCAGCTATTTCAGAATCATGGCTTAAGAACAGTGTTCTCAATCTAGACATCTCCATACCAGGTTACAACATTTTTCGCCAGGACAGAGCCACCAAAGGTGGTGGTGTAGTTTTGTTTGTTAAAGACCATCTGCAATGTTCTATCTTAATTTCCAAGTCTGTCCCCAAACAATTTGAACTGCTAGTGTTAAGGATCAAACTGTCTTCCAATTTCTTTCTCTCTGTCGCTGTCTGCTACAGACCACCCTCTGCCCCAGCTTGCACCCTAACTGCACTTGGTGTACTCCTGGCCCCACACGTTTCCTCTGAGTTTGTCCTCCTGGGTGATCTCAACTGGGACATGTTCAACCCCCCAGACGTAGTCACGCAGCAATTCGATGCTCTGAACCTTTCCCAAATCATATCTGAGCCCACCAGACACAATCAGAAATCCCCTTCATCTGCCACGCTGATTGATGTCATCCTTACGAATGCCCCTTCTAATTATAAATCTGGTGTCTTCAGTCAAGATCTGAGTGATCACTGTGCCATTGCTTGCATACGCTCTGGCTCCTCAATCAAGCGACCATCAGTGATCATAACCAAGCGCTCTCTGAAGAAGTTTGAGCTGGGGGCCTTTCTCCACGATGTTGCAGCAGAAAACTGGGACCGAATTAATTCAGTCTCCACTGTGGACGACGCCTGGTCCTATTTTAAGATAACTTTTAATCAGATCATCAACAAACACGCCCCACTCATAAAATCACGGATAAAGGATCGCTTCAGCCCCTGGTTTTCCCATGACTTGGCTGAGTTGATCCGCCAGAAGAACACCTTATGGCGGAAAGCTCGTTCCACCCAGTCTCCTGCTGACTGGCTTGCCTTTAGGCAGTGTAGAAATAAAAGCACTCAGGCTGTCAGAAAAGCCAAAACCAGTTACTTCTTGGACAAATTTGCATCCTGTGGCTCTGACGCCAAGATGTTTTGGAAAACGGTCAAAGCCATGGAAAACAAACTCATCTTTCTAGTGCAATGACCTTTGGTGACACTGTTGTCACTGACAAGTCTCTCATGGCTTCGCTTTTTAATCATCACTTTGTCAACTCGGCCCATGTATTCTCAGCTACTCCCCCCATTGCTGCTTCATCACATTCTCCTCCTCCTTCCAGCTGTGACGCTTTCTCCTTTAAACCTGTCTTGACCTCAGAGGTTTTAGAGGAGCTAACCAAGCTAGACTCAAACAAGTCTGCTGGCCTTGATGGGCTCGAACCCATGTTTTTGAAAGCTGCTGCACCTGTCATTTCCGCTCCCATCACACGGCTATTCAACATGTCTTTTGAGCTGTCTGTCTTTCCTCCTGACTGGAAATCCGCGCTGGTCTTTCCCCTCTTTAAAGGTGGCTCTAGCTCCGACCCCAACTTCTACAGGCCCATCTCCATCTTGCCGTGCCTGGCCAAGGTCCTGGAGAAGCTGGCTCTCAAACAGCTCAGCCACTTCATGGCCTCAAACAACATCCTGTCTAACATGCAGTCTGGGTTCCGGCCTGGCCACGGGTGCATCACAGCTACCTTGAAAGTTATGGATGACATTCTCACTTCCTTGGACTCCAAGCAGGTCTGCATCGCTGCCTTTATCGACCTAGCTAAGGTCTTTGATTCTGTCATCCATTCCATCCTTCTACAGAGGCTCTCCAACATTGGTCTCTCGACAAACTCTTGCAACTGGTTTGCCAGCTATCTAACTGACCGAGTTCAGCAAGTGAAGACTGAAAATATCTTGTCAGACCATCTCACCATCTCTAAAGGGGTGCCTCAAGGCTCCATCTTGGGACCAACGTTGTTCTCAATCTACATCAATGATGTAGCAAAAGATGCTGGCAAATCCCAGATCCATCTTTATGCTGACGACACCATCTTGTATTGTGCAGGCCCTTCACTCCACTCTGCGGCTTCCACTCTACAACTCAGCCTCACCTCCATTGAGCAGTCTTTTCATCGCCTCCACCTTCTCAACACCAAAAAAACTAAGTGCATTCTTTTCGACCGGAGACCTCGTGTCAGCAGCCCCCCTAAGATCTTCTGTGTTGACGGTTCCGAGCTGGAGTGTGTCTCTTGTTACAAATACCTTGGCCTTTGGCTGGACTCATCCCTTTCCTTCACCACCCACATAAAGCACCTGCAGACAAAAGTCAAAGCTCGCCTAAGCTTTTTATACCGGAACAAGGCCTCCTTCACCCGTGCAGCCAAACATACCCTTGTCAAGATGACCATCCTGCCCATATTTGACTATGGCGATACCATCTATAGGATGGCATCTCAGTCTGCCCTCAGGAAACTCGACACACTCCATCACTCCGCCATTCGTTTTGCCACTAGTGCGCAAGCCCGGATTATCCATATATTGCATCGGGTGAACGCCCTGGGGCACCAGCCAATGGGGGGGCACCAAATTATTCGGACAATGAAGAGACCTTTAACATATTTTGCGCACATTTTTTAAATATAGGCTATATTTACTGGAAGTCATCCACACAGGTACAAAACTAACGGTTATATTTAGGCTATCATGTATAAAAAGATAAATAATTGCGAGTTCGGTGTAAGTGCCCCCCCCCAGTCACAGACAAGTGCGCGATGACGCAGTGCCGCCAAACTATCAACGAAGAAATACAAATGTACAGGCGACAACTGAGTGGCTCTGCCAAGCGAACAATTTGCAAGGCAAAGACTCCAGACATACGGCCACTCTTAAAAATGTCCCAACAATTGGGATTTTTTATTTATTTCACCTAGGCCTAAAATGAGCACCGAAGTTAACAGTGTATGTGTGTGTGTGTGTGTGTGGGGGGGGGGGGGGGCAGCAGAGCGAGCGAGGGAGCGAGCCCATTCACAGCCACACTGGAGCAAGTCTTGCTGAATGTGTAGTAAGAATGGTTCATGTCATGACCTGGGGTTAGACTTGTCATGACCTGGGGTTAGACATGTCATGACCTGAATGTGTAGTAAGAATGGTTCATGTCATGACCTGAATGTGTAGTAAGAATGGTTCATGTCATGACCTGAATGTGGAGTAAGAATGGTTCATGTCATGACCTGAATGTGGAGTAAGAATGGTTCATGTCATGACCTGAATGTGTAGTAAGAATGGTTCATGTCATGACCTGGGGTTAGACTTGTCAGGTAAATATAACGGCCTCCAGGCGCATCTTAAAAAAGCAAACCCCCTGATTCATTACGTGCCCTGTGCTGGACATTCCCTCAACCTCTTCTTATCCACCTAATTGTTCTGGTTTTCTGCTCGAAATGACATGCCCACAGTGAATATAGAATATCTCCACAATCACAAGGGCCTTCATAATGATCTTGTTATCAAATGAAAGCTAACACCTGTGGGGTGGCTGTAGAAGTGTCAGAATCAAAATCTATGTTACTGTGTCAGAGCAAATAGAGCTAGAACATTATAAAACATCTCAAATTCAGTCTCCGCCTAAAAAAACAACAGCTTTAACAGTGAATATCACCTTGGAAACCTGATAACCAAGCCCAAATCATCTAGGACTCAGTACTCCAGGGTCTTATTAGTACTTGTGCCAAAGTTGATGCTAGTAATGTGAGCAAATGCAACTTTGTACCTGTTTTAGTACAGGTATGTTTAGGCGGACACCTATATGTTTAGGCCATTTGGAGATATTTTGGCACCATCTTTGACCTTTGACCTTTCTCATGTATCAGATTATTTTTTATTTTTTTATTTTTTTTGGGTTGGCCGACCAATGGTATGGAAATTTGGCGTTGAAACCGGACATGACACATTCTCCAGTTGGAGAAAACTGGATGTGACTTAGGCCGTGTTTACCGTCTCGGGAAAAAAAATGTGGCATCGTATAGCATGCAAAATTGTGAAAAAAATGTGATATCGATGAAGAGAATTGATCGAGGTAAACTCTTTATATCACTTCGGATGCCCATCTGGGTCCGTGGATAAGAAGAGGTTGTTGTCGGTGTAAACAGCATTAATAGCTGTAAGGATGCGAGGGATTTCTTTGACCTACTTCAGTCATTGTATGCGTTTTGTGCAGCATCCCCTCACCGATGGAGCCGGATATTTAAAAAGAAGGATGTGAACATCAGCAGGACTCTAAAACCACTGTCCAGTACTAGATGGAGTTGTAGGACTGACTCTACCAAAGCGTTGAGAGAGAACTATAGTGCAATAAGAGAGGCCTGATAAGAATAAGATTCCCTGCTGGCAATTGAATCCGAGTTGGTCAAAGAGATGGACTCTGAGGATTTAGTAAACGACTTTGCCTGCGTAAAATCAAGAAAAAAGAAGTTGGGGGGGAGGGGGGGGGCACACATCAAGTCTGGTCACCCTAGGGCAGTGGTTCCCAAACTTTTTCAATCAGGCCCCCCTTGGGTAATTGGAAATATTTTCGAGCCCCCCCTAACCCGGTTCCCACCTAGATTGATATAATTAATTGTATAAAGTTGTAAAAACATTACATTTTCTCTTCTAATAATAACAAGACACATACAGTATATCCAACTATAGTTTTATATTTATTATGGTTTGAAAAGGAACATAAGTGCTTGGCAAATGATCCTGTGCCACTGAAATATTCAACATATCAACATTAACTAATTTCTACTGCATCACTATTCTTACTCCTCACATTTCTATCACAATTACGATCAATGACTTGTGTGTGCTTGCTTTGCCTTGCAAATCTTCTCAAAGCGGGGTTGTTGTTTTGAGACTGCCACTCTCAGTTCATTCTCAATGTTCAACTTCGACCTGTATTTGCTTTTGATAGCAGCAACAGCAGAAAAGCCTATCTCACACAGGTACGATGTTGCAAAAGGCAGCAGTATTCCCACAGCTTTCTGTCCAATGAGAGGGTAGTCCTTCTCCACTCCAATCCAAAACCCAGCCAAAGTCGTGGATGTGAACTGCAGCCTCATGGTTGACTCTGAAGTCATGTCGATGTACTGTTCCTCTTCCGCAGTGCTGAACATGGCAGGTGGTGGTGCAACAAATGGATCTCTAATCCAGTCGTATTTGGCACTGTCATCCACAGAGAAGTATTTCTGGAAGCTTTGTTTCAGGGCTGAGATGTGCTCTCTCATACATGGAACCACTGTGCTCTGCAGCTCATTGGTCTCGATGAATGCCTTCAGATTCCCAAATGAGTCGATGTCCCCCTGTTCAAGTCTCCTGCCCCACATGTCCAGTTTCCGTGTGAAAGATTGTATCCTGTCTGCCAGATGTGGAAGGTGTGTGTTGTTGCCCTGCAACTGTAGATTCAATTCATTGAGCTTCTCAAACATGTCGCTTAGGTAGGCCAATTTCATGAGGAAGTCTTCATCATTAAACTTGCTGGCAAGTTCGTTCCCTTCCTCCTCCAAGTAGATTCGGATCTCATCTTTCAGCGATAGCACCCTGGACAGCACCTTTCCGCGAGAGAGCCAACGCGACTCGCTGTGAAATAGCACGGCTGTGTGCTCGGAGCCCATCTCCTCGCACAAAGCGGAAAAAATGCGAGCTTTCAGTGGTCTTGTTTTTATGTAATTGACGGTGGTGATAACATGAGACAAAACGTCATTCAACTCTGGAGTCAGCTGCTTTGACGCGAGTGCCTCCCTGTGTATTATGCAGTGAGTCCACACTGCTTTCGGTGCAACGCGCTTGATGAGCGTCTGGAGCCCTCCCCGTTTTCCTGCCATGGCCTGGGCACCGTCGGTGCATATCCCCACACAGTCCTCCCATTTCAGATCGGCTTCACTCAGGTATTTGTCTATGATTTTGAACAGTTCATCAGCTGTTGCTCTGTTTGGGACATAGTTGCAAAATAGCAAATCCTCGCTCAAACCCTCCGCATCAATGTATCTGACATACGCTATTAACAGACAGTCCTTGTTACTATCTGTGGCCTCGTCTACCTGGAGCGCAAAGCGTTGGTCTTTTATTTTCTCAACAAGCTGCTCTTTCATGTCTTCTGAGATGTCATTGATGCGTCTCGCAATAGTGTTGTTTGACAGGGGGATAGCTTTGAGTTTTTGGGCTGTTGCCTCGTCTATCATATGTGAAACCATATCTATTGCAGCAGGGAGTATTAACTCCTCAGCGATGGTGTGTGGTTTTTTAGACTGGGCGATACGATATGCCACTTTGTAGGAGGCAAGTTGAGCATTAGACGTAACAGATGCTGTTTTAACGAAACGGCTCTGCTGACCACGGTATTCTTGGAGTTTTCTCTTGAAGAAATCAAGGGGCTTCTTCACATCAGTCGGGTGTGTGGTCTCCAAGTGACGTTTCAACTTGCTAGGCTTCATGCTTTCTGCCGCTAAAGTTTTGAGACAGAGGACACACAGTGGTCGTTCCTCCGCACCGACCACATTAGACGTGAAGCCCAGGGAGAGGTATGTATCGTCATACTTTCTTGACTTTGGCTTTGGGACGTTTGTCATGGGCTCCTTCGCTTTTCGTTTAGCTTCTGGCTCTTTCATAAACTTATCCATTGTTGTTGTTGCTGCTAGATAGCTGGAGGAGGGAGTGCGCGCGTCAATGACGTGAATGGAGCGCGCGTCAATGACGTGAATGGAGCCCCCTCGCTGCCTCTTTGTTACAGTTTATGGCCTGCGCTCCATTCAGGTTCTCATTTTTATCATCCAACGCCCACAACACCCCTGATGGTAACCTTAAGCAAGCAGTGTTTGTTTACAGCTCTTGTGTGTGCATTTTTTTCCCCTCCCATTATTTCTGCGCCCCCCCTGCAGTACCCCCGCGCCCCACTAGGGGGTCGCGACCCACAGTTTGGGAAACGCTGCCCTAGGGGGTTAATCCGGGCCTGCTAGTGCGCCTTTCACAACTCACCGCTGTGTTCTGTACACCCTTGTAGACTGGACATCTCTTCACAGCAGACGGCTCTGTCACTGGCTTCATATTATCTACAAATCCATACTTTGCAAAACACCTTTCTACCTCTCATCCCTTCTGCACCTCTCTCACCGCCCCGTCATCGTTCTAAGATCCAGTGATCTTGTCCGACTCACCATCCCCAAAGCCCGTACCGTAGTCGGGCGCAGCGCTTTCCGGTTCGCTGCAGCACACGACTGGAACACCTTACAAAACACCCTCAAACTCACCGCCCTCACCTCACTCACTGCTTTCAAACAAATCCTGCAGCGAACCATAGTCGATCAATGCACCTGTTGATCACCGTCTCTCACCCATCCCATAACCCATCACTGCCTCATTTTAAGTACCCCTGCTCCACTAACCCCGCTATCCCTCACCTCCGCTCTTCCTCACCCCTACCTCCTCCGTCTCTCTCCCCTCTCTCTGACTGTTAGTATTTTAATGCTTCTGTATTTGCCAGTGTTTTATTGTTTTATTGTTTATTGTTTATTGTATTACTTAACCTTGTTTTATTTCTAGCTTCCCACCCGCCCCCCCCCCCAAAGAGCCATTGCTTTTTGGTCAGGCTGCATTTGCAAATAAGAATTTGTTCTTACATGTTTGCCTGGTTAAATAAAGGTTAAATAAATAATACATTTTAAAAAATCTATCTATCTATCTATCCTCTATCTATCTATCTATCCTCTATCTATCTATCTATCTATCTATCTTTCCATCTATCTATCTATCTAGCCTCTATATATCTATCTATACATCTATCTATCTATCTATCTATCTATCTATCCTCTATCTATCTATCCTCTATCTATCTATCCTCTATCTATCTATTTATCTATCTATCCTCTATCTATCTATCTATCCATCTAACTATCCGCTATCTATCTATCTATCCTCTATCTATCTATCTAACTATCCTCTATCTATCTATCTATCTATCTATCCTCCCTCCTCAAGCAACAACAACAACAACAACAACAATAGAGAAATAATAAATACTAAAACACTTCCATGATTTAATGAACTGTTTAATGAAGTACATTAAATATTGTTGTGTAAAATCAGGTACTAATCAACTAATCAACTGATTAGTTGAGTTAATCAACTAATTAACTCATTAACTAATCAACTGCTCAACTAATTAACTCATTAACTAACTAAAACAAACAGACTCCCATGTTAACAGACACGCCAAGCCAGAGAGGCTGCTAGAGGTAGAAACACATCCTCCGATTTCTACCTCCCCCAGCCTCCCCTGGTGTTCTACCTCCCCCAGCCTCCCCTGGTGTTCTACCTCCCCCAGCCTCTGTGTGAGGACATTCCTGAATGTTCTTCTGCCAGAATAAAAACACACAGAGATGATGAAGATGAAGATGAAGGAACAGTGTAACATGTTGGGGTTTATCTGGCGTGAGACCTCTTCATCCTCCCCCCTCTCCCCTCCTCCCTCCCCTCCCTCCTCCTCCCTCTCCCCTCCCTCCTCCCCCTATCTACTCCCCCCGCTCCCTCTTCCTCCTCACTTAGAGTAGAGGATGTTTATGCTGTCAAACATTTACTGACATCTCCCCACAATCTCCCCCCCTCCCCCCTCTCTCTCTCTCTCTCCCCTCCCTCCTCCCCCTCCCCCCCTCTCTCTCTCTCTCCCCCCGCCCTCTCTCTCTCCCCCCCTCCCCCCCCTCTCTCTCTCCTTCTCTCTCATTTCCCAAAGTTGCCAAAGTTACAACAACTCTCTCTGCCTCTCCCCCCACTCTCTCTCTCTCCCTCCCCCCTCCCCCCTCTCTCTCACTCCCCTCCCTCCCTCCCACCCCCCCCTCCCCCCTCTCTCTCCCCCCCTCCTCCTCCTCCCCCTCCCTCCCCTTCCTCCTCCCCCATCCCCCCTCCCCCCTCTCTCTCTCATTTCCCAAAGTTGACAAAGTTAGCGAAGGCGTCTTGTTTGGGCTGCAGCGCGGTGGCGCTGGGGTTCATTCCCAGGGTGCTTTGCAGGCTGGTCACGCCCATGTTCATGCTCACGCCCATCAGCCCCGCCCCCTGGCCGACCGGCACGCCCCCTCCTCCTCCTCCTCCGGTCGTCATGGCGCCCAGGGCCAGGCCTGAGAAGCCCTGGGGCAGAAGAGGCAGGAGAGGAGGAGAGAGAAGAGGAAAGGAGAGAGAGAAGAGGAGGAGAGAGAGAGAGAAGATGAGAGGAGAGAAAAGAGGAGAGAGAGAAGAGGAGAGGAGAGAAAGAGAAGAGGGGGAGAGAGAGAGAGAGGAGAGGAGGAGAGAAAATAGGAGAGAGAGAGAAGAGGAGAGGAGAGGAGAGAGAGAGGAGAGGAGAGAGAGAGAAGAGGAGGAGAGAGAGAGAGAGAAGAGGGGGGGGAAGAGATGGGGAGAGAGAGAGAAGAGGAGGGGAGAGAAGAGGAGAGGAGAGGAGAGAAAGAGAGAAGAGGAGGAGAGAGAGAAAAGAGAAGAGAGAGAGAGAGAAGAGGAAGAGAGAGAAGAGGGGGGAGAGAAGAGGAGGGAGAGAAGAGGAGGGGAGAGAGAGAAGAGGGGGAGAGGAGAGGAAAGGTCAATAAACAGGTAGTTGAGCGGAGTGTTTGATCTGAGTGTGTCTGATCGTGTTGACACAGTGTCAGGGCTGCCAAGTCTCACGCAATTACCGTGAGACACACGCATTTCAACCAGTTCTCACGCTCTCACGCCGCAACTCTATTTCTCACGGCGAGAAATAACAATTTGTTTTACGGGACTTTTATTTGTGAAATTCCTTGAAAGAAAGCTACTGGACATGACTTTCGTGACGTCCTCTTTCTGCACTCGCGTTATTATGCTTGCGCGTGCGCAGTCGGAGCGGCAGGCGAGCGTTGCATCTGTGTTCACTGCAGCTTGAAGCGGACGGCCAGAACGGTAGGTAAGTCTCACCTCATTCGAATTAGAATCCAGGTTCTTGATTAAAATATAACTAAATTGAATCACTTAACTGCTTGCGAGGTAATTGATACTGTGAGCTCGTAATTGTCAAACTAAAACTGTGAGCAGTGAGCTCGTAAAAGGATATTTAGCGAAGTACAATGTTGGCCCTGGTGGTGGTGGGCGGGGGGGGGCGATGGATTTTCAGACGGATTTTCTTGTGCTTTTTATGTCATGTTTAGTTGTAAAAACTACCTCAAATCAGCACTTCTGATTTTGAATCATCATTGCATTTTGTCTGTTTAAAGATGTAATCGAAGCAGAAAGCAGGGAGCAGTAAGCAGGCAGACCTGCTTTCAATGTGGGCAGCGAAGGGTCAGCCCCCTTCCAAAAAGGTTGCCAGGTCAGAAACCAAAACCCGTAACAGTCTGGCTCTTGATGGAACCCTTTCATCCATCATGACGGTGAAGATGGCTGGCCTCGAGCCAGAATGTTTCAAGTGGGAGCCCCCTACCTCTGTGATTAAGGCATCTTAAAATCTGCCACAAACGCCTACAACACAGAGTTATGAACACCGCTTGTAAGGGTTGGGGTTGTTGTACTGCATAAGATGTTGTAACTTTATAGGTCACATGGTTGATTGACAGTTAAAAGAGTGATTAATATGTTACATGGTTGATTGACAATTAAAAGAGTGATTAATATGTTACATGGTTGATTGACAGTTAAAAGAGTTATTCTGATGTTACATGATTGATTTATTTATAGATAGATGATAATAAATATAATATATTTTTATTACTGTCTGAATTTGTCTTGTTTTATACAATTTTCCAATTGTTTTCATTTCTCGTGCTGGTTTATTATGATGTAAAATTGTAGGAAACTAGCAAAAATAATAATAATAATAATAATAATAATAATAATTGGGTGGGAGAGAGGGGCCGCTGCTGCCAAACGTGCTCAGTTTTGCGTCGCTCCACCGGCAAAAAATCTCACTCCAAAGTTTTGGTGAAACTTGGCAGCCCTGCAGTGTGTTGGCTCAGTGTCTCTCACTCAACCAGGTTGTGTGTGTGTGTGTGTGTGTGTGTGTGTGTGTGTGGCGTATGTGTGGTGTGCGTGTGTGTGTGTGTGTGTGTGTGTGTGTGTGTGTGTGTGTGTGCTTAACAATGACGATGCCACCGTTAGAGAAATGGCCAGGGCCTCTCTCCTACTGGATCTACGCAGAAGGAAGATCCCCCTGGCCAGCGCACACCAGAACGACTTCCTCGGCTTCAGGAGGAAAGACTCTGGGAAACTGGATTCCCAGGCCAAGGGCTTCGGGGTCTGGTCTGACTGGACGGATCTCAATGACCTCTGCAACCAGACTGGAGTTCAGCTAAGATGGACAGAACTTAACACACAGACTGAAGTCCCTGTCTCTGATGAGGTGATCACAGACCCCTGTGTGATTGTGAAGGCCGACATCACAACACCGCAGGAAGAGACTGTCGGACTGCACAGAGACTCTGCAAGGAGGGTTCTGCTCAGCCTGAAGCAGTCTGAGATCAGGCAGCACTGGTGTGGACTCAGACTACAGGGAAAGCTAGCCTGTTTGCAGTTCGCTGACCACTCAGTCTCACACTCAGTGTATAAGAACGTCGCTGTTGGTGAGGATGTTCTGAAATTCACCATCAAAGCAAGACTGCAGGTATTACCGACCAAGTACAATCTGTCCACCTGGTATCCCCACACTCACAGTCCATTCTGTTTAAACCATCAGGATTCACAACACCTAGAGTCCATTGCACACATAACAAATGGATGTAATGCATACAAACACCTGTACATAGCTCGTCATGACCGTATTGTGGACATTGTGTCTGATACAGTACAAAACATCTTACCATCTAGCGCAGCTATGTACAAGCATGCCAGAGTGTTACCAGAGTGGTTTGGTTTTGCCAATGATGTTTTTTCCAACATCCCAAATACACCTGATGTTGTCTTTGTTGACACCAGCCACAAGGAGGTGCTGATTGTAGAAGTAGGCTGCCCCTTTGACCTGTACATGGACCAGACTTTCCAGGACAAGTATATCAAATACCAACCACTGCTTGGTACGATAACCAGCTTTGGGTACAAGTGCAAATTCAGCATACTTGTATTTGGAAGTCTGGGCCATGTATATAAATGCACCATGAGGGGTCTGAGAATTGCTGCAATGTCTAAAAGAAAGGCCAAACAGGTTGCCAAATTTTGCTCTGTCTCAGCTATTATTGGCAGCTTGGCCGTGTGGAGAAGGAGGTGTTATGTGTACCCTTAAGTGTTCAGTGCTGCTTAGCCCCGAAATATTTGATTCCCTGTTTGTATAATATAATTTGTGGAACCAAATAAAGTATTCAAATGTGTGCGTGTGTTAGTGGTGTACAGAGACATCATTATCTGAATCCGTATCTGTATCTGTATCTGTTCAACCTACAAAGTTATCTGTATCTGTATCTGTATTCGGATAGAAGACCAGAAGTGGGCGTGGTTTATACCGGAAGTCAGATTCAATCAGGCAAATGTTGTAGCTTCTAATCTAATATTCATTGGCAATGCAATGTTTGTGCCTTCAATCAATATTGGTTCAATTCATATTGGTTTATAATTAACATCATCACCACATCATCATACTGTATGTTTTATCTCTCTCTCTCTTTTTATTTTTTTTAACTAAACTAAGCTTTGAATCCCACCACCACCCCTTTAACTGGGGGACGTTGAACAACCAGAAACAAAAAAACAAAAAATTGAAACTGAAAGATTCTGTTTTGCATTGGAAATAGAAATGATTTACATTAAAGATATATAAAAAAATATCCTTCAGTTGAAGGGAATCATCTTAAATTCCAATGATGCTGCATTCGCGTTTCTTGAAGTGTTAACATTACTGCAGTTCGCAAGGGAAATGTGAATTACTACTTCCAATGCAAGAGTTTCGCATCGAGGCAGCGCTGACTTGGTGGGGACGGCTACTGAATAGTGATCACTTTTCCAAAATGTGTACAGTAAATGAAACGACTAGTTAGTGGAATCAAAGTCCTATGTTGCAAACAGAATGGGCATTTTTATCTTGTGACCATTCACAATGATATGAATGGATTTGAAGAAAAATAATGGCTGACGAACAGACATGTCAATGGCTTTTTTCAGAATAATAACAAGCAACTTCGGGTAGAATCTGTATGTGTTTCCATCGCATTATATGTGCTTTCCTGAATAACTTATTTGTATTTGGGTACATCCCTAGTGTGTGTGTGTGTGTGTGTGTGTGTGTGTGTGTGTGTGTACGTGTGTACGTGTGTACGTGTGTGTGTACCCAGGTTCCAGAAGGCGTTCTGAGCGGCCAGCTCCTTGGCATCCTCCAGGACGCCGCACACCTTGTCAGGCATGAAGCTGCTCCTCGCTGGAGAGATCACCACCTAGTGGACAACACAGGCATCAACACACGGTGACCATCTCTCTCAGAGACACAGAGTCAGACAGACAGACAGACACAGACAGAGACAGACACAGACATAGACAGAGACAGACAGAGACAGACAGACACAGATAGACACAGACAGACAGACAGACAAAGACAGACACAGAGACAGACAAAGACAGACAGACATAGAGACAGACACAGAGACAGACTGACAGACAGACAAGACAGACTGTCGTGAATGTCTCCTGAATAATTAAATTAGGCTAACATAACAATAATGCACAACAGAAAAAGGCATGCCGCTATATCTATGTTTATAAAGCTCTCACTGGCACAGCACCAGAATATCTGAAAGACCTTCAGCTAGCATATCAGCCCAATAGAGCTCTCAGGTCTTCTGACGCTGGCTTTCTCTGTGTACCACATGTACAAAAGAAGAGATTTGGTGAGGCTGCATTCTCATTTTATGCACCCAGATTGTGGAATGCACTGCCAGTGTACAATAGGGATGCCAACCTCAGCAAATATTTTCAAGTCAAGACTAAAAACCCATCTTTTTAATATTGCTTTTAAATGACTAAATAATTAAATTATGATTATATAATGATTAAATCATTTTGAGCTGCAACGTTTGCAGGAAAATGGCTATACAAATAAAAGTTATTATTATTATTATTACTAAAACCCTGCGCACGCATTAGAGCGGCGCACGCATGTATAGCTGTTCAGTCCAATTACAATGTTTACCAATAGTCTAGTTATAGCCTACCCGAAATAAAAACGGCCAAATACCGGTACACAAAAAACGTATAAAGGACTTGATCGTTTTTTCTCTACTGTACTAATAGGCATCTTTAGCCACCGTGTCAATTAGAGCAGTAGCCTCGTTTTTTAGCTGCAGGTTCTGCCACACTTGCAAGTGTCGAGGCTGTCTTCCATAGGGAGAGGAGACCAGGTTTCCTTTACCAGTCAGTTAACTCTGCAAAAGTATGGCCCACACATCTTTTGCCCAGCGGCAATGCCTCAAACACACCCAAGTAAATCTCAACCTCAGACTCTTGGAAAACAGGGACCAATGAAATGTGTTAACTGCTCACATCAAAACCTGAGGATCACTGCCCGCCAGCGTTAGATCCCATCGCTTATGGCGTATTCCTACACTAGCAATGTAGCCTTCAATGGCTAGGCTAGGCTAAAAACAAGTAGCCTAGTAGCCCAACTGTAAACACAAGTTGAATGACATCACTCCGCTCCACAGCAACCCCCCCCGCCCCCCCTCCTAATATATTCTCATCGGATCCACACGATTCAGGTAGGTCACCTATTTTGAATGAATGAATGAATGAATGGTCTTTATTGTCATTGCTATAGTACAGGTACCAAACAACGAAATTTGGGAGGGGTGGCTCCCCTGGTGCTAGGAAAGAAAAAAAAAAGAAAAAAAACAAGAAGGGAAAGGAGCTGGTTTACATAAATAAAGGCTATGTACACTATCCACTGTACTATACTGTACAGATAAGACGACTAGGGTTGTCATATTGCACATAGTGTTATTGCACATTCATTTAAAGTGTCGCAGTTTGCAGGCTTGAAATGTACACATTTGTGCCTCAGCACTACACCTGATTTTTTCAATCCAGCAGCTGCCATCAATCCGTCCAGACTGTCCAGGGCCCAGAACCTAGGTCTTTGCTGTGTTCAGGGCCTGGATGGCCCTGGGGTAGAAGCTGAGCTTCAGTCTGTTTGTCCTTGCGGCCATGGTCCTGTACCGCCTTTTCGAGGGCAGCCGGGCAAAGTGTTCGTACCCAGGGTGGGTTGGGTCTCTGGAGATCTTGGAGGCCTTCCTGAGGCAGCGTGTGTTGTACAGCTCTTCCAGAGAGGGGAGGGGGGCGCCGATGATCTCTGGGCCGATCTCACGACTCTCTGTAGCGCTTTCCTCTCTGCGGCTGTGCAGCTGGAGAACCACACGCAGATGCAGTAGGTGAGGATGCTCTCCACTGTGCAGCGGTAGAAGGTCACAAGCAGCTCCTGTTTGAGGTGGTATTTCCTGAGGACTCTCAGGAAGTAGAGCCGCTGTTGTGCCTTCTTGATGATGGCTGCTGTGTTGGTCCTGCAGGACAGGTCATCCTGTATGTGCACCCCCAGGAATCGGAGGGTTGAGACTCTCTCCACGCTCCCTCCATCGACGAGCAGGGGCTGGACCTCAGATTTTTTCCTCCTGAAGTCCACGATGATTTCCTGGGTCTTTGACTGGTTCAGCAGCAGGTTGTTAACCTTGCACAGCTTGCTCAGCTGCTCTACCTCATCCCTGTACGCCGCCTCGTCCCCCCCCGAGATGCAGCCCACCATGGTGGTGTCGTCTGCAAACTTTACGATGGAGTTGCTGGGGTGGACGGGGGTGAAGTCGTAGGTGTAGAGGTTGTAGAGGATGGGGCTTAGCACGCAGCCCTGGGGGGACCCAGTGCTGAGTCTGAGGGCTGTGGAGGTGTGGGAGCCCACCCGCACCCTCGGGGGGCGGTCGGACAGGAAGTCCTTGATCCATGCACATATAGAGTGTGATAGTCCCAGGTCTAGTAGTTTGGTCACTAGCCTGTCTGGAAGGATGGTGTTGAAGGCAGAGCTGAAGTCCACAAAGAGCAGTCTCGCGTAGCTGTTTCCCCTCTCCAGGTGGGATAGAGTGGCGTGGAGAGTCGTCGCGATGGCGTCCTCTGTGGACCTGTGGGCTCTGTAGGCGAACTGGTATGGATCCAGGTTGGGCGGGAGGCGTGTGAGTATGTGGGCCCGGACTAGTTTCTCGAAGCACTTCATGATGATTGGTGTGAGTGCCACTGGGCGGTAGTCGTTTAGGCAGCTCACCGTGCTTTTCTTCGGGACTGGGATGATAGTTGAGGTTTTCAGGCAGGGTGGGATGGTGGCCTGGGACAGGGACTGGTTGAAGATGTTGGTGAAAACCCCGGCCAGCTGGTCGGCGCAGTCCCTCAGCACCCGTCCCAGGACGCCATCCGGCCCAGAGGCTTTCCTGGGGTCCACCGCCTTCAGCACGCGTCTCACTTCATGCTCTGTGAGGATGAGGCTGCTGAGAGCTGGAGAGAGTGGTGTTTGTGTTGTGGTTACCTCCGTTCGCCCCTCGTCGAACCGGGCGTAGAAGGAGTTCAGCTTTTCCGCCAGCAGGGGGTCGTCCTCTGCGGCTGTGAGCCTGTTGGCTCTGAAGTTTGTCATGTGCTGAACCCCCTACCACATCCGCCTGGAGTCGTTGCTCAGGAAGCATTCCTCAATCTTCTCTCTGTGGTCTGCCTTGGCCTCCCGGATGCCGCGCTTTAGGTTAGCCCTGGTGGTGCTGTACAGCAGTGTGCCCTTCCCTGCGAAGAAGGCGTTGTCCCTCTCATTGATCAGTTTTTGGACCTTCCCAGTCATCCATGGCTTCGTGTTGGGGTAGACCCGGACCCGTTTGTCCACGGTGACTGAGTTGGTGCAGTTCACTATGTGGTTCAGAACCGACGACGTGAACTGTTCCAGGTCCTCATGCTCATATTCCTGCCATGAGGTGTCATTTAGGCAGATCTGCAGTGGAGCGGACCCTTCTGGCCAGGTTCTGACAGTCTTAGTGGTGATGGGAGCACTTTTCCTCATGGTAGTGTAGGCTGGGATCAGGAGGATTGACACATGGTCAGACATGCCTAGATGAGCTAGCGGTCTAGCCTTGTAAGCACGCTTGATGTTGGTGTATACCTTATCCAGTGTTTTTTCTCCTCTTGTTGCACATTTAACATGCTGATAGAACTTGGGTAGTAATTTTGGATTCAAAACTGCGAATTTCGCCGAAAGGTGAGCGATTATCATGCCTGACAGACACAGAGACAGAGACAAACAGAGACAGAAAGACAGACAGACAGACACAGATACACACATTCAGCCAGCCAGCCAGAGAGCCAGCCAGCCAGCCAGACAGACAGAGGCAACCAACCAGAGAGCCAGACACAGAGACACACATTCAGCCAGCCAGCCAGCCAGAAAGCCAGCGAGCCAGCCAGACAGAGAGCCAGCCAGCCAGCCTGACAGACAGAGAGCCAGCCAGACAGACAGAGAGCCAGCCAGCCAGCCAGACAGACAGAGAGCCAGCCAGCCAGCCAGCCAGCCAGACAGACAGACAGAGAGCCAGCCAGCCAGACAGACAGAGAGCCAGCCAGCCAGCCAGCCAGCCAGACAGACAGAGAGCCAGCCAGCCAGACAGACAGAGAGGCAGCCAGCCAGAGAGGCAGCCAGCCAGCCAGACAGACCTTGTATATGAGGAGCAGCTTGCCGTCCAGCCCGGGGGTGGAGTAGAGGTGGTACTCAGGCAGATCCCAGCTGTTCTTGTGGCAGTAGAAGTCCAGCAGGGAGACGGCAGAGCAGAACTGGCCTGGCTTCAGAGAGTGGAGGCTGGTGGGAGTCAGGCTGGCCCCGTGGATGAAGGGATACACACATCTCTCCAGGCGCAGGACGTCCTCCGACGTGGCCACCATCAGGTTGCGGACGTAGAGGACGCGCATGCGCAGCATGGTCTCCTCGTCCACGTCCTTCTCCGGCTCCGCCCAGTACGCCCGGATGGTGTGGCCCCACAGCTGGAAGGTGCCTGGAGGGTGGGGACACACACACAGGGAAACACACACATGAACACACACACATGAACACATGAACACAGGGAAACACACACATGAACACACACACATGAACACATGAACACATGAACACAGGGAAACACACACATGAACACACACACATGAACACAGGGAAACACACACATGAACACACACACATGAACACATGAACACAGGGAAACACACACATGAACACACACACATGAACACAGGGAAATACACACATGAACACAGGGAAACACACACATGAACACAGGGAAACACACACATGAACACGCACACATGAACACAGGGAAATACACACATGAACACACACACATGAACACAGGGAAACACACACATGAACACACACACATGAACACACACATGAACACAGGGAAACACACACATGAACACACACATGAACACATGAACACAGGGAAACACACACATGAACACACACACACATGAACACAGGGAAACACACACATGAACACATGAACACAGGGAAATACACACATGAACCAGGGTTTCCGTTAGAAAAATTTGCCGTCGGACATCGTGTCCGGGAAGAATTCGATTTACCGGACAAACGTGATATATTCCGGTCATCATATTAAAATATAATATTTTTTTTTTTTTGCAAAATCATATATTTTTTTTCTCCAAATCTAATATAGCTGTTTGTCGCGGTGATTACTGTTGTGTAGCGGCCTATATATGCCATTTAATGTCTATTTCTCATCCGATACGATTAGATGCGAGCTATATAATATATAATAATATAACATGATTTGACGCATGCGCGCTATGCCATGCGTCAAATCCAGCGCTGAACGGGTCCAGCGCTGAACGGGCGCCTCACTGGGAACTGAACAGACAGCATCGATCAATGAACGGACTCCACATTACGTTAACTGAAGTTTGTTAAATTGTTTGGGATTAATGTGAGTTTTCTCTTTTCTCTTTACAGTTTTACCCTTTTTTTTTTTATCAATAAAACAACGTCATTTCTATAAGTCTCGCTGGTTGGGAAGGCATTTCGTTTAGCTCGGGAGTATGACAATGGGAAGAACATAACTGTTTATTGAGAAACAATTGATAGGCAGTCTGGGATACGTATATAAAGAAATACCACAATGTCTAGATGTATAACATTTTATTGAACAGTAACAGTGCAAGCATGTAGGCTACGGGGAACAGGGATTTTGGTCAGTAGGTCCTTTGTACAGAGGGCGTTTCTCTCCGACAACGCGTTCCCAGGTACCATGGAAGTCATAGTAGTCCAGCACACTGACAGAGAGACAGACAGACAGACAGACAGACAGACAGACAGATAGACAGACAGACAGACAGACAGACAGACAGTCAGCTTACTTCTACCCTTTTGAGTGGAATTACTCCTTTAATTAGCTGTTCGCCATCTCAAAGCCCCCTGAGCTGCTCGTCAACACTGAGAATAGACCACATTATAGAAACCAAAACACCGTTTTTTAAATCCACAGGGAATAACCGAGAGTGTAAGGAAAGGCACACCCAGCGCT
>NC_137678.1:49936626-49949126 GCF_963989245.1 Nansenia antarctica | reverse complement strand
AACAACGAACCAACGAACTAACCAATTTAACAAAGAACCAACCAAAAATCAACCAACCCAAATCACTGAAACTATCAAACAGTGAAACAAAAGAGCTCTAACCAAAACTACAACAAAAGGTCCTACAACAACTAAATCCACGGCCGAGCCCCCATTTGTCACTAACCCGGCTCAGAGAAAGTGACAAAATAGGGAGACATAGGGTGTGGGTGAGTGATCTGTAATGTGGAATGTTGTAAGGTGTAAACAAAGGAACAAAACGTTGCCACTAACAAAAGAGTGGAAAAAAGGATAACCTGTATGGAGAGAGAGAGGGACTGATCCCCAATGCACAAGTCAACCTATATAGGCACAGGTGTGCTACATCAGCCAATCAGGCCTCCTCTCCCCACTGCCATCCTGCAACACAATCAGAACAAGACAGCAGTGGAGGGAGGAGACCGTAACAACAGAGCACTCACAGAACAGGTGGTTAATGTGTTCTGTGTCCGTGCATCCGTGGGGGCAGCTCTCAGTTTTTGCTATGTGCAGCCTATGCAAGAATTCCCTATGGGGAGACAACCATGAGCAGCCATCCAGGCAATGTCTTTTTGTTTATTTTTATTTTTTTACCAGCCACAAGATGGCCGCATCGTGAGTGAACGCGTCTCGAGCTCAAGTCTGCCTACTACTAATATAGTAGCTCCTTTATTCTGATCCGTTCATTTATGACTTAAGTCTATTTTTATGTTTGCCGCCTATTTGATTTTGTTGCCTAGTTGAGTTTGTTGCCTCTGCTACAATGGATAATGCCCAGATCTCACTACAAACTTTGTGGGATGCCATTCAACAGTCTAAGACGGCCATGCTGGCGCACTTTAATTCAAAAGTTGACCCCATTCAAAGTAGTCTTCTCAAGATAGAGAACTCCCTGACAACTTTGGGAGAGCAAGTTGAACTGTTGGAGCAGCGCGTCGGGGCCAATGAGGAAAATGTTATCGATGCAGTTACTCGGATTCAACAACTCGAGAAAGTCAACTCCTACCTGATAGACAAGGTCGACGACCTGGAGAACCGGAGCCGACGCTCCAATCTCCGTTTCATTGGAGTCCAGGAGTCCGCAGAAAGTGGGGATATGATCGGTTTCATGTCCCGATTGATCCCGCAACTCCTGGATCAAGAGAATTTCTCCACTCCGCCGATCATTGAGAGGGCACACCGTTCGCCCACTGTTCGTCAGAGCGGCAGTGACAAACCCAGGGCAATCCTGGTCAAGATGCTGAACTTCCAGGACAAGGTGAAAATCCTACGCCTTGCCAGGGAGAAGAATAAACTGGAACACAACGGATCACGCATCTCCATCTATCCTGACTTCAGTGCTGAGCTGATGAAGAAACGCCGGTGCTTTGATCCAGTCAAACGCAGACTGCGCGATCTCAATATTAAATACTTTTTTTAGGTATCCCTGCACGTTGTGTGTTACTGTTGAAGGGAAACAACAGCGTTTCAGCTGTCACCGACTTGCTGAAGACACCTTCATGTCAGCGCCAACGTCTCCGGAGTCAATGAAAACCTACTGAGACGCGACTGCGATGCCTCTAATACGGGTGAAGTTTGACTACTCTATTTTTGTTTATAGTTGGTGATGCAACAGGTATGAGCTCTCTGAGTTATTCTTGTTTATTTACACTTTGCCTGTGCTAATCTGACTGTTTCATCACTATACTATCGAGCCTGTTATATTTCTTATTTGACTTGTTAGAGCCTCACAAGTGCACCTACTCTCTACTGCCCCAAGTGGTCGGTGTTTAACACTGCTTATAACATATTAAATACTCTTGTTTGAGCTATGTTCTCTCTTCTTATTTTTTTTCTATTAAGGCAGACTGAGCCTTGAGTTTAATAGGTGACTTTCACCAACAGTTCTGTTTACTCACTGGAATGCTCTGGGTTACTGTGCCCGGGGTTGATGGGTCGTTCTTGATGGGTCTGTTTTTTTGTGTTCTTTGTGTTTCTGTATGTGTGCTGTGTGTGTGATGTCATTTTCTGTATGTATGTGTGCTGTGTGTGTGATGTCATTTTCTGTATGTATGTGTGCTGTGTGTGTGATGTCATTGTACTCTTTAACTCTTACAACCACATTATTTTCTTCTTGATCTTAATACTTCTGAACCTATGTCTTATTAGTGACAGTATCTTTGTTAGTTGGCCCAACCAAACTGGATGATGTTAAAGGATTAAAAATAATCCATTTGAATATTAGGAGTCTTCTGCCCAAAATTGATTTACTTCGTGCATGGGTTGTTCTACACAAGCCTAATGTCATCACACTCTCCGAAACATGGCTGAATAGTAACATCTTAAATAATGAAATGAATCTCTCAAATTATGTTTTATATAGGTCGGATAGGTGTTCCAGGGTAGGAGGTGTCACAATTTATGTTTCCTCTGACCTCGTATCTGAGTTAATTATACCTACAATCGAGCCTCTTCATTTTGAATGTGTTTTCGTTAAGGTTATTCTCCATGTAAATAAATATGTAACTATTGGTAGCATATATAGACCTCCCTCTTCACCTGCTGACTCCTTTAACTGCCTCTTCTAGAAATGAAATAGTACTATTGGGTGATTTTAATAAAAATTGGCTGGATAAGACCTCTGACAAAGAAAAAAAGCTACTTAGTAGTCTAAACCCGGCTCCTGTGTAATAACCTGTAAAGATGGTACTCCCCTTCATCAAGTTGACAATATTAAATATCTCGGTCTATGGCTGGACACCAATTTTTCATTTAAACTTCATATTGAGCATGTGTTACGTAAAGTTAACTTTGGAATCAGTGTCCTATATCGCTCTCGGAACTGCTTTACACAGTGTCCGAAAAAAACTGGTAACCCAACTTATATTCCCAATTCTGGACTACTGTGATGTGGTATACCAAACTGCTTCAAAATCTGACCTGGCTCCTCTCAACACTGCTTACAATAGAATGTGCAGATTTGTCCTTGGCTGTCCCTTTCATACTCACCACTGTACAATGTATCAAGCACTCAAATTACCATCCATAAATATTAGACGACAAATTCACTGGCTTCAAATTCTATTTAAATGTATTTATTTAAACTATCCTTATTATTTAAAACAGTATCTTGTTCCTTTTATTTCAAATTATCAATTTAGGCACTCCTCGCAGCTTTACTTTTCTGTCCCCCATGCAAAGAAAACAGTAGGGAAAAGAGCTTTTATGTTCAAAGGCCCAGTAGACTGGAATAACCTGCCTCCAGACATTAGATCAATTTCATCTTTAGGTAGGTTTAAAAACGCCCTATCCTCCCACTTTGAGTTGCAATGTTCTTGTTTTCATTGAAGCTGTTACTTACGTTACTTGATTCCTTTATGACATTTCTTATATCACATAATGTGTATTCATTCTTTGTATTCTAGATCCAATCTCCCTCTGTTTACTAGCTGTTCTGTGGTTGAAATGTTTTTTAATTTTTATTTGTGTGTGTTTTCGTGTTTTTTGTTGTTTGTTGTCTATTGTCTGTGTGTTGTATTGTAAACTGTACTGTTACCTGTCTGCTTCTGTTGTAATGTAATGTTTGTCATTTATGTTAGGACCCCCTCGAAAACGAGATGATGCATCTCAAGGGGTTTAATCCTAATAAAGAAATTCAAACTTAAAAAAAAAAAAAAAAAAAAAAACACTTAATGGATCCCAGTCTAGGGGAACAATGAAACTTGAACTGTTTTAATTTGACTGTACTTGAAATTAACACATAAATTACACAATTGAATGTTTTCTACAGCATGTGGTTGAAAGTAACACTGTTTGAACGGCGTGTGTTTACCAGATGTCACGTTACGACCGCTAGCAAAACTTAATCTGAGCAGTTGGTAACCGACGGTAATGATGTTCTAATCCGGCCCAATGTCTACTAAACTGGAATTAACCGTTAATTATCTCCCACGCTGACACCTGTCTCCAGTTGTATTTACATCCTGCAGTTTGTAATTTATGAACTGTCATAGTGTGTCTGTACTGCAGCTGTATGAACTGTCATAGTGTGTCTGTACTGCAGCTGTATGAACTGTCATAGTGTGTCTGTACTGCAGCAGTATGAACTGTCATAGTGTGTCTGTACTGCAGCTGTATGAACTGTCATAGTGTGTCTGTACTGCAGCTGTATGAACTGTCATAGTGTGTCTGTACTGCAGCAGTATGAACTGTCATAGTGTGTCTGTACTGCAGCTGTATGAACTGTCATAGTGTGTCTGTACTGCAGCTGTATGAACTGTCATAGTGTGTCTGTACTGCAGCAGTATGAACTGTCATAGTGTGTCTGTACTGCAGCTGTATGAACTGTCATAGTGTGTCTGTACTGCAGCTGTATGAACTGTCATAGTGTGTCTGTACTGCAGCAGTATGAACTGTCATAGTGTGTCTGTACTGCAGCTGTATGAACTGTCATAGTGTGTCTGTACTGCAGCTGTATGAACTGTCATAGTGTGTCTGCACTGCAGCAGTATGAACTGTCATAGTGTGTCTGTACTGCAGCTGTATGAACTGTCATAGTGTGTCTGTACTGCAGCTGTATGAACTGTCATAGTGTGTCTGTACTGCAGCTGTATGAACTGTCATAGTGTGTCTGTACTGCAGCTGTATGAACTGTCATAGTGTGTCTGTACTGCAGCTGTATGAACTGTCATAGTGTGTCTGTACTGCAGCTGTATGAACTGTCATAGTGTGTCTGTACTGCAGCTGTATGAACTGTCATAGCGTGTCTGTACTGCAGCTGTATGAACTGTCATAGTGTGTCTGTACTGCAGCTGTATGAACTGTCATAGTGTGTCTGTACTGCAGCTGTATGAACTGTCATAGTGTGTCTGTACTGCAGCTGTATGAACTGTCATAGTGTGTCTGTACTGCAGCTGTATGAACTGTCATAGTGTGTCTGTACTGCAGCTGTATGAACTGTCATAGTGTGTCTGTACTGCAGCTGTATGAACTGTCATAGTGTGTCTGTACTGCAGCTGTATGAACTGTCATAGTGTGTCTGTACTGCAGCAGTATGAACTGTCATAGTGTGTCTGTACTGCAGCTGTATGAACTGTCATAGTGTGTCTGTACTGCAGCTGTATGAACTGTCATAGTGTGTCTGTACTGCAGCTGTATGAACTGTCATAGTGTGTCTGTACTGCAGCTGTATGAACTGTCATAGTGTGTCTGTACTGCAGCAGTATGAACTGTCATAGTGTGTCTGTACTGCAGCTGTATGAACTGTCATAGCGTGTCTGTACTGCAGCTGTGGATTCTGAACAGCATCAGACTCGAATCAAGAAACAGTCGATATAAAGACCACCTAACATAGCCTCTGACGCATAATATATTATACTATTGATATTACTATATTTATTACAGACATCTTCAATATTGATACATTTAAACAACGTAGTAATCACTCGTATTGCCTTCCCTCCCAGGTTAATCTTTAATTTAAAGAAAGAACTTTGAATTTAATTTAGATTTGTTTATGTCAAAAGTGTGTGGGATGTGTGTGTAAAAGAAAAAAACATGTCCATATAAACATCCACTGTTAAAGTATATCATTTTGTTGACCGTTGCAATTTAAAAACAAAAAAACAGTACAACTGACTTTTATTTTCGTCTCGGGTCACCATGGCAACGCTGAGCGTACCTGTGCTAACCAGGTGTGTGAGTTTTTTTCGTCTGATGTTTTTGGAGAGTTGAACATGTGGCACTGTTATAACACTGTTGTAACTCTGTTGTAACAATGTTGTAACTGTTATAACACTGTTGTAACTGTTATAACACTTGTTATTTCTTGTTTTGGAGCCTCCTCCACCTCGTGGGGTTGTACCGTATTAAAGGCGGAACTAAAGTCAACAAACATAATTCGGGCATAGGCCTTTTTGTTCTCGAGGTGCTTGGATACAGAATGTGTGATATAGAGAATAGCATCCTCCGTGCTACGGTTCTGTTTATAGGCAAATTGAAAAACATCTAGCAGTGGGTCAATGTGTTTTCTAAGCAGAGACAGTACATATCGTTCAAAACATTTAATCACAATGGAAGTTAGAGCAATGGGGCGGAAGTCATTATTCTCCATGGCACGAGGTTTTTTCGGCACAGGGATTATAATTGACTTCCTCCACAGAGCTGGAACTTCGGTATTCAGGGACTTTTCAAATAGCGGACACCATGCTGTTGTTAGTTCTTCTGCACAGTTTTTGAGAAGAGAAGCTGATAGACCGTCTGGACCTGTGGACCTGTTGGTAGACACCCTGCTAAAGTGACGTTGAATGCTGGTAGGATTTACCTCCAACCAGCAGTTGGCATCAGTCTCTGGCAGGGTCTGCAACACACGGTCACACTCCTGAGAGTTCCGTGTGTCAAACCTCAGGTAGAAGTCATTCAGCTCGTTTTCTTTTTGTTGTTCGTCTAGGGTCATGATCTGTCTTTTTGTTGGGTTCATGTTGGTCACTGATTTCATTGTGTCCCATAGTTTTTTAGAGTTGGAAATCAAAAAACTTTGTTCCATTGTGTCCCTGTGTTTTTTCCTTGCACTAACAAGCAGTTGTTTTAGTTCTTTCTGGACCACTGACAGTCCTGCCCTGTCCTTATTTCTGAATGCTTGTTTTTTCCTATTTATGCAATCTTTGATTTATTTTGTGATATATGGTTTGTTATTAGGATAAACTACTATTTCCTTCTTTGGGACAACATTGTCAACACAGAATCTTATATAGTCTGTTATGGTAAAAGTGGCCTCATCCAGCTCTAGTGCGTGGAATATGGACCAGTCTGTGCACAGAAAGCTACCCTTAAGTGTCTCAGTAGCATCATGCGACCACACATTGACCGTTTTACATTCAGGTTTGCTTGATTTAAAGACAGATTTGTACGAAGGGATTAAATGTACAATGTTGTGATCTGAGTTTGAGAGGGGAGGTTTTGATTTGGCTACATATGCATTTTTTACATTTCCATAGCATTTATCTAGGATCTTGTCATTACGGGTATTACATTTCACATATTGTTCAAAGCCAGGTAGCTAGTCTCTAACTTGCAGTGGTTTACATCACCCAGGAAGAAGATCGGCGCTCCCGGTGTGCGCTGCAGCTGTTCATGGGCACATTCCGCAACACGGGCGGCTGCTCTGCCTGCATGTCCGCTGGGTGGTACATAGACGGCGGTTATGATGATGTTACCGAACTCCCGTGGTAGATAGTGGGGTCTCAGGGACAGACAAAGCAGCTCGACGTCTGGAGTGCATACGGTGTCTCTCACTGTGCATTGGCTGCTCCACCGGTCACTCACGTACACACACAGCCCCCCGCCGTGTCCTTTCCCAGCTGCAGCGGGACGAGTAGTCATCCAGGTTGATCAGCGAGTCTGGGATTCCCTGGTGGAGCCACGCCTCGGTCAGAACCAAGAGATTCGCCTCTCGGTATTCAAAGCAGCCCTTCATGTTGACACGTAGCTCGTCCATTTTAGGCAGCAGGGACCGCACATTGCTGAGGATTATTGACGGCAGGTTTGTTGTTTCGCCGACGGAGGCGTTCACGTACGCCTCCCCGGCGACCTCGCCTGCGTTGTGGCCGTGGCCCGGTGTCTGTTGGAATGAATGAATGAATGAATGAATGAAAGCTTTATTTCGAACATGTGTAGAAAGAAATAGTTATAACAAAAGACAAAACAAAAACAAGAAAAAACAAAACAAAACAAAAACAAGAAAAAACAATACAAAACAAAAAACACTATTTACTTAACATCTCCGAAAAGGAGTAGGAAGAAGCATAAGCTTATTTAATCCTACCCCTTCTCCAATAATCAGAGATTAATAATTAATAATCTGCAGTTGACTTCAATATTAATATATATATTTTTTTTAATTAAATCAAATGTATTTACATATTTACATATTGACCAACAATAGAAAACAGATAATGTAAATAAACAAATAATCTGTGAAAACAACAACTGTCAAAGCCCTTCTTCCTATTAATATTGTTTTTGTTAATATTCAATATTTTGCTATAATATTCCTTCCTACATACCCTTATAATATTTGTTAACTTATTTTTATATTTTTTATATTTATTTTCTGTCTCTTTAGTTCTTTGTTTTATGAATTCTCTATAAAGTGTGTTTTTCTTTTTACAGGCATTTTGTAGTCCCTTTATGATCCATGGTCGGTCTGTGTATTTTTGTTTTCTGCTATATTGTTTTAATGGACAGTTTTTCTCATATAATGAAGTGAATATTCTTAAAAATGATTCATATGCATTGTCAGTATCATTTTCTTTATATACAATTTCCCAATGCTGTGCTAGTAAGTCATTCTTTAATGCATTCATGGTTTCCTCTGTCCTCACTCGTCTGTATTTTAGGTTTTCATCTGGCTGATTTCTCTTGTAATTGCAGTCCTAGACTGTAAAAACTGGTAGGTGGTCACTAATATCGTTGATTAATAGACCGCTCACTGTATTGTTTTCAATGTCATTGGTGAATATGTTATCGATTAAAGTGGCACAATGGGGTGTGATTCTGCTGGGTCTGGTGATTTTTGGATATAAACTCATACTGTGCATTGTATTAATAAATTCATCCGTCATTTTGTGCTTGTTTGGATTTAGCAGATCAATGTTGAAATCACCACAGATGAAGATAACTTTTTGAAAACATTTTTTCTATCCAGTCGTTAAATGCTTCAACACTAGAGCCTGGTGCTCTATATATACAGCTAATTATTACTTTTTTTTTCTTTACATATTTCAATTGCTATGCATTCTAATAAGTTGTCAATCACAGTTGTCATACTTTCTACCACCTTGTAATTCAAGTTATTGTCCACATACAAAGCCACTCCTCCTCCACTCTTATTCTTTCTATTTATACAGTTAACTTCATACCCATCCAGTTCAAAATCCATTCATTTATCAGCATTGATCCATGTTTCCGAGATGGCAATTATTTTGAATGGTTTTGTGAATTTATTTAAATATTCCTTGATGTAATTAAAGTTGGCATACAGGCTTCTGCTATTGAAATGGGTTATTGATAATTTGCTGTCCGTTTTAATGGTCTGGTCGTACTGTTCATCTGTGTAGTAGCTGCAGTTGTCGTTGATGTTGTAGAAGAAATTATTCTCCGGATCTATATCATTTTCCAAGTCTAGTAAATTATGGTCCGTGTATTGAAATGTTCTCAGTTCCAGTTCCCCATGATCAGTAATACATTGAGTTATGTCACTAGTGTCTCCAGATGTAGATGAATGAGTTAAGTCAGGCAGTGTCATGGTTGTGTGTTGTGAATTACCTTACAGTCCGGTTTATGATGATCGTTAGTAATTGTCCAGTTCCTCGATGCTTCTGATGACCAATATGTTGGCTTGCTCCGGCGTTCCGTTTAGTTTAATGAAGATTTTGCAGTTTGTGGTCCAGGTATTTTGAATGTTACCCTGTTTTCTCAGGTAGCGTGCTTTTCTGGCGATGTCGCCGTTTCGTTTTGTCAGATGTTCGTTTATGAAGACGTTTGTTCCTTTCAGTTTCCTTCCTTGTTTTAGCAGTGCAGTTTTGTATTTTCTGTTGGTGAATCTCATAATGATGATTGCCGGATTGTCGCCGTCGTTTCTCCGGGGCAGAGGGTGGCATGATGCCTCGATGTTGTCGCAGTTCACTACAATCCCCTTGGACTGGAGGAAGGCAGCTACCTGTTGCTCCGCGGAGCTGACATCCTGCTCACCGGGCTCCCCCCCGTTGTCAGCGGTCACCGCCCGAGCGTATGACCGGGGTTTGATGCGGATCCCAGTCACAATCACATCGTTCATCCTGGTGTCCTGCTCCAGATCCGCATGCACTCTGTTCTCCAGGTGCCCCAGACAGACGCTGGTCTTTCTCAGCGTTCTGGAGGCGGAGAGCCTTCACCTCCTCCACCAGGTCCAAGATGGCTTTCTGCTGCAGTTTGACAGTGGAAATCTCCTCTGTCAAGAAATCCAGTGACTTCTTGATTTCATCGCCTTCTTCGGTTGTCAGTGCCTTCTTAGGACCCATGGTTTAGGACAAAATAAACAACAAGCAAAACAACTCTTCAAACCTCCCGCACCTCTGCTCCTCCGTCCACTCGCGTTACCGCGTCACTGCGTCATGCGTCACTGCAGAATGTAATGTCTTCAATTTATTTCACTTAACTAAGCTACTACGCAATGTGTAAGCCTACATTATAGGCATATTAATTACCACGTACTGTTTAAGATGTATAATGTTGGCATGAAATTATGGATTTATGTGAATAAAATAAAGCATTTGTCAAGGTTTTCTGTGTGTGAATAGATATTTATTGATTGATTGTTGGTCATTATTCATAACTGAATAACTGTATACGTTGCATAGCTGCAACGTTTGCAGGAAAAGTGCTAGACAAATAAAGGTTATTACCGTATTATTATTATTATTGTTTGAAAGTAATTGTCCCGCCTTTTTGACTCCAAACACACGCTGATTGGCTGAATCGCGTCCAGGACGTCTCGAGCACTCGGCGACTGACGTGAGTTTGACGTCTGTCTTCTGCTCAACGTAAGTTTCTGCTCAAATTAGACAACTGTTGTCTTTTAAAGTACGTATTATATAGAGTTAATATATATAACAGATCACATAAGAGTTAACCTAACTGTGGTAAGTAGATAGCTGTTCGTGAGGTTCATCCAGAGATAGTTTTAGTCAGAAAGCCAGGTCGTGTCGCATATTCCCGCCGGAGCACCGGAGATGACGCTAGCGACCTAGCTAGCTAGTTGTGTTATAATGACGAGTTATTAACAGTTATATTAAGCTACTGTAGTTATTAACAAGGTAACCACATAACCCTAGCCATCTGCCTAGCTAGTTATGTTATAACTGTTATAAGCTAGTGTACGTAATCACATACACTGTAGTTTAACACGGTAACTACTTATGTTATAACTATTAGAACAGTTTTAACCTACTGTAGTTTAACACGGTAATCACATGACTAGTAGTATAAACCATGTCGATAAGCAGGTCAATCAGATATTGCTAAGCTAACCACATGAACCGTTCGCTTTGTGAGTGGACTGTGTGGACATGCCTGTAGCCGGTAGTAGCTAGTTAGGTAGCTAATATCTAAACGTCGACATGAACGTGAATGTTTAACACACCGCTGAAAACTATTCCTCCGGTCATTCCCGTCGGTAGTTAGGGAGTAAAGGTAGTGATGGACGGGGACAGCGGTGATGAGATGATGGAGAGATGCTCGACCCACGACGCGCTGCTGGACCTGATGGACAAGACCGGCTACGACATGGTCCAGGAGAACGGACAGAGGAAGTTCGGTGGACCTCCTCCAGGTGTGTGTGTGTGTGTGTGTGTGTGTGTGTGTGTGTGTGTGTGTGTGTGTGTGTGTGTGTGTCTGTGTGTGTGTCTGTGTCTGTGTGTGTGTGTGTGTGTGTGTGTGTGTGTGTGAGAGAGAGAGTGAGAGTGAGAGTGTGTGTGTGTGTCTGTGTCTGTGTCTGTGTGTGTGTCTGTGTGTGTGTGTGTGTGTGTCTGTGTGTGTGTGTGTGTGTGTCTGTGTCTGTGTGTGTCTGTGTCTGTGTGTGTGTGTGTGTGCGTGTGCGAGAGGAGAGTGTGTGTGTGTGTGTGTGTATGTCTGTGTCTGTGTGTGTGTGTGTGTGTGTGTGCGTGTGCGAGAGTGTGTGTGTGTGTGTGTGTGTGTCTGTGTCTGTGTCTGTGTGTGTGTGTGTGTGTGTGTGTGAGAGAGTGAGAGTGAGAGTGTGTGTGTGTGTGTGTGTCTGTGTCTGTGTCTGTGTCTGTGTCTGTGTGTGTGTGTGTGTGTGTGTGTGTGTGTGTGTGTGTGTGTGTGTGTGAGAGAGAGTGAGAGTGAGAGTGTGTGTGTGTGCGTGCGCATGCTTGTTGTGTTGGGTGTGTTTCAAATTCTTCACTAAGCTGTCATGGTGGTGATTTATCATGACAGTCATCTACTGGTAGCCCTCCCCCTCCCCCCTCCACCTCCAAAACCCACTGGGATGCCCATTATGGTTATGTGAAAAATAACAGCAGTATGAAAAAACTAAAATGCAAAAAAACAACAACCTAGAGGCACTGAAGGGGGCAGGATGGGATAACGTTAATATCTTGAATTTAATTAATATGTTAATATGTGGAGCTTGGTAAATACTAAATCCTTTAACAACACTGAAAGTAGCCTGGCTAAGCAAACAGCTAACATTGAGAACACCACTTTAACAGCAACACATACAGTATACCTGTTCTATACCTGTAACCCCTTTACCTAACGTACACGTCTGTATTGTAGCTGAGACATACGCTGCCTTCGCAAAGTAATCAGACCCCTTCACTGTCCCCACATGTTCATTTCAAGATGGCCTATCTTCCTGTGACCTTTAACCTGAAGTGACAGTAACCCCTTTTTTTTGACACCTTGACCATCTCTAACACGATACAGTGTTTATCAGTCTTCCCATT
>NC_137678.1:49909126-49929126 GCF_963989245.1 Nansenia antarctica | reverse complement strand
CTACTTGTTTTTAGCCTAGCCTAGCCATTGAAGGCTACATTGCTAGTGTAGGAATACGACATAAGCAATGGGATCTAACGCTGGCGGGCAGTGATCCTCAGGTTTTGATGTGAGCAGTTAACACATTTCATTGGTCCCTGTTTTCCAAGAGTCTGAGGTTGAGATTTACTTGGGTGTGTTTGAGGCATTGCCGCTGGGCAAAAGATGTGTGGGCCATACTTTTGCAGAGTTAACTGACTGGTAAAGGAAACCTGGTCTCCTCTCCCTATGGAAGACAGCCTCGACACATGCAAGTGTGGCAGAACCTGCAGCTAAAAAACGAGGCTACTGCTCTAATTGACACGGTGGCTAAAGATGCCTATTAGTACAGTAGAGAAAAAACGAACAAATCCTTTATACATTTTTTGTGTACCGGTATTTGGCCGTTTTTATTTCGGGTAGGCTATAACTAGACTATTGGTAAACATTGTAATTGGACTGAACAGCTATACTGTACATGCGTGCGCCGCTCTAATGCGTGCGCAGGGTTTTAGTAATAATAATAATAATAACTTTGATTTGTATAGCAATTTTCCTGCAAACGTTGCAGCTCAAAATGATTTAATCATTATATAATCATAATTTAATTATTTAGTCATTTAAAAGCAATATTAAAAAGATGGGGTTTTAGTCTTGACTTGAACATATTTGCTGAGGTTGGCATCCCTATTGTACACTGGCAGTGCATTCCACAATCTGGGTGCATCAAATGAGAATGCAGCCTCACCAAATCTCTTCTTTTGTACATGTGGTACACAGAGAAAGCCAGCGTCAGAAGACCTGAGAGCTCTATTGGGCTGATATGCTAGCAGAAGGTCTTTCAGATATTCTGGTGCTGTGCCAGTGAGAGCTTTATAAACATAGATATAGTGGCATGCCTTTTTCTGTTGTGCATTATTGTTATGTTATTTAGCCTAATTTAATTATTCAGGAGACATTCATGACAGTCTGTCTGTCTGTCTGTCTGTCTGTCTCTGTGTCTGTCTGTCTCTATGTCTGTCTGTCTCTGTGTCTGTCTTTGTCTGTCTGTCTGTGTCTATCTGTGTCTATCTGTCTCTGTCTGTCTCTGTCTGTGTCTGTCTGTCTGTCTGTCTGACTCTGTGTCTCTGAGAGAGATGGTCACCGTGTGTTGATGCCTGTGTTGTCCACTAGGTGGTGATCTCTCCAGCGAGGAGCAGCTTCATGCCTGACAAGGTGTGCAGCGTCCAGGACGATGCCAAGGAGCTGGCCGCTCAGAACGCCTTCCGGAACCTGGGTACACACACACACACGTCAGGGTTTCCGTTAGAAAAAATTGCCGCCGGACATCGTGTCCGGGAAGATTTCGATTTACCGGACAAACGTGATATATTCCGGACATATTAAAATATAATAAAAATAAATTTTTTCAAAATTATATATTTTTTTCTCCAAATCTAATATAGCTGTTTGTCGCGGTGATTACTGTTGTGTAGCGGCCTATATATGCCATTTAATGTCTATTTCTCATCCGATACGATTAGATGCGAGCTATATAATATATAATAATATAACATGATTCGCATGCGCGCTATATGTCCAGCGCTGAACGGGCGCCTCTGGGAACTGAACAGACAGCATCGATCAATGAACGGACTCCACATTACGTTAACTGAAGTTTGTTAAATTGTTTGGGATTAATGTGAGTTTTCTATTTTCTCTTTCCAGTTTGACCCTTTTTTTATCAATAAAACAACGTCATTTCTATAACCAGGTCTCGCTGGTTGGGAACGCATTTCGTTTAGCTGATATGTTACGCAACCGAACAGCTTCGGGAAAACGAGTAGCAGCGCACATAGTAGTGAGCAAATACTGACTTCCACTTTTAGCCCTAGGCAAAGGTCCAACACAATCAATTATTACACGTTCAAATGGCTCCCCTATAGCAGGAATGGGATGCAATGGTGCGGGTGGAATGGATTGATTAGGCTTACCCGCCATCTGACAAGTATGGCAACAGCGGCAGTGCTTGGCAACATCCGCCTTCAGTCCGGGCCAAAAGAAATGTTTCAATATCAGCTGATAAGTTTTAGTTATACCTAAATGTCCTGACCACTGGCTCTCATGTGCTACAGATAACACCTGTTGTCTATAACCCACAGGCACAACCACTTGTTTTACAGTATTCCACTCACAACCATTTGCATTAGGAGGAGACCATTTACGCATTAATATCCCATCGTTAAGGAAATAAACTACGTTGCCCCCTATTTCAGATTCCTCACTAGCTGCATGTAAAAAACATTTGTTTAATGACTGATCAGCTACTTGAGCGACACGCAATCGCTCGCCGGTTACCGGGAGAGATAGGCTGTCAGCGGATGGTATGGTAGGACTCGGGGAGGATGGTAACTCTACCACTTTCTCCCTGGGAGAAGCTGAAACAATCGGGTTCTCATCCCTTTCAGAAAAGGCTTGCATAATCACACTATCACAGAGAGAAACATCGCTATCCTCCTCTCTGCCTCGACTCGATTGTGCACGAGTTATAGCGCACACCGGAAACAACCGCTGTTTCGCATAGGCAGCCTACACATTAGGAGACATCATCATGCCGGTGTCAAATCATATCATAATAAAAGAAATACATAGCCTATATATTCGTCTTTTTTAAAATAGAAGGAATCAGAATGTGAACTTTAGCGAATTGTATTCAAATTGTGCTTAGAGGGAATTATTTTCACCGGACATAAATGTCCGACGAGTTTTCATTTTGTCGGACTTCAATAAATTTTACCGGACAAAGACCGGTAATTACCGGTTAACGGAAACCCTGACACACGTACACACACACACACACACACACACACACACACACACACACACACACACTAGGGATGTACCCGAATACAAATAAGTTATTCAGGAAAGCACATATAATGCGATGGAAACACATACAGATTCTACCCGAAGTTGCTTGTTATTATTCTGAAAAAAGCCATTGACATGTCTGTTCGTCAGCCATTGTTTTTCTTCAGATCCATTCATATCATTGTGAATGGTCACAAGATAAAAATGCCCATTCTGTTTGCAACATAGGACTTTGATTCCACTAACTAGTCGTTTCATTTACTACACATTTTGGAAAAGTGATCACTATTCAGTAGCCGTCCCCACCAAGTCAGCGCTGCCTCGATGCGAAACTCTCGCATTGGAAGTAGTAATTCACATTTCCCTTGCGAACTGCAGTAATGTTAACACTTCAAGAAACGCAAATGCAGCATCATTGGAATTTAAGATGATTCCCTTCAACTGAAGTATAGTTTTCTATATATTTTTAATGTAAATCATTTATATTTCCAATGCAAAACAGAATCTTTCAGTTTCAAATTATTATTTTTTCAGTTTCTGGTTGTTCAACGTCCCCCAGTTAAAGGGGTGGTGGTGGGATTCAAAGCTTAGTTTAGTTAAAAAAAATAAAAAGAGAGAGAGATAAAACATACAGTATGATGATGTGGTGATGATGTTAATTATAAACCAATATGAATTGAACCAATATTGATTGAAGGCACAAACATTGCATTGCCAATGAATATTAGATTAGAAGCTACAACATTTGCCTGATTGAATCTGACTTCCGGTATAAACCACGCCCACTTCTGGTCTTCTATCCGAATACAGATACAGATACAGATAACTTTGTAGGTTGAACAGATACAGATACAGATAATGTTGTAGGTTGAACAGATACGGATACAGATAATGATGTCTCTGTACACCACTAACACACGCACACACACACACACACACACACACACACACACACACACACACCTGGGTTTCCGTTAACCGGTAATTACCGGTCTTTGTCCGGTAAAATCTGTTGAAGTCCGACATATTTAAACCTCTTCGGTCATAATGTCCGGTGAAAATAATTCCCTTTAAGCACAATTTGAATACAATTTGCAAAAATTAATTTGTCACATATTCTGATTCCTTCTACATTAAAAAAGACGAATATATAGGCTATATTTTTTCTTTTATTATTAATGTGTAGACTAGCCTACGCGATGAACAACAGCGGCAGGGTTGCCAGATGGGATTGACAATTTACAGCCTAACTAGTCCGCTAAACCCAATAGCCCATTCGGCGGTAACCCGCCCCATCTGGCAACCCTGTCTCTCAACGGCGCGAGTAGTTTATTGCTTGCGGAGAGTGAAGGTACCTTTCGGGAGTAGTTGTGAGGGAGAAATTCGTCCGTTAATTTAGTTTGATCTAGTCTAAATAAAACCACTGCAGTGACCGGAGTCAAGGTTATTGTTCTGCGTGTTTTGGATGTGCTAAAGCACAGTGAATGACCACAGAGGGCCGTGAGATGCGGCTAGTAAAGGACGCTAGCCATCTCAACCCCGTTCATTGATTGAGCCTGCCGTGCCCGTTCCAGCCCTGAGTCGGGAGATTCAGAGTACAACATCCCCCTGGCTACCTCTTCTACTCCCCCTGGCTACCTCTTCTACTCCCCCTGGCTACCTTTTCTACTCCTCCTGGCTACCTCTTCTACTCCCCCTGGCTACCTCTTCTACTCCCCCTGGCTACCTCTTCTATTCCCCCTGGCTACCTCTTCTACTCCCCCTGGCTACCTCTTCTATTCCCCCTGGCTACCTCTTCTACTCCCCCTGGCTACCTCTTCTATTCCCCCTGGCTACCTCTTCTACTCCCCCTGGCTACCTCTTCTACTCCCCCTGGCTACCTCTTCTATTCCCCCTGGCTACCTCTTCTATTCCCCCTGGCTACCTCTTCTACTCCTCCTGGCTACCTCTTCTACTCCTCCTGGCTACCTCTTCTACTCCCCCTGGCTACCTCTTCTATTCCCCCTGGCTACCTCTTCTACTCCCCCTGGCTACCTCTTCTATTCCCCCTGGCTACCTCTTCTACTCCCCCTGGCTACCTCTTCTACTCCCCCTGGCTACCTCTTCTATTCCCCCTGGCTACCTCTTCTACTCCCCCTGGCTACCTCTTCTACTCCCCCTGGCTACCTCTTCTACTCCCCCTGGCTACCTCTTCTACTCCCCCTGGCTACCTCTTCTACTCCCCCTGGCTGCCTCTTCTACTCCCCCTGGCTACCTCTTCTACTCCCCCTGGCTCTTCTACTCCGGGAGTTTCCATTGAACTTTCCTCCTCTACATTCGTCCATCTCCACGTGCGCTACTATCGACAACCTGGGCTACTGGTACCATTAGATTAGGATTGATTAGATTAGGTTGACAATACCACACTACATTTGAGTTTAGGGATATCAATGTTATATATTTGTGTATGTTTTATATTTATGTATTAAATGTTATAATTGTTCCACATTTGAGACCTGTCTTCCCCCCACTCAGTTATTCAGTCGGTGTCCATCATCTTAGTTCAATTTAGTCTATCTATAGTGTTAGAGTTTAATTTGTGCCACTAAATTGAAATAGTCCACGGGTGTGTATCCCCCCGATACATCCTCCCCATTCTCATACTCCCGAGTCCGAGTAAGTATGATTTGACAGGCAGCTAGACTTAATGCCTTCCCAATCAGCGAATCGTGGTTATAGAAATGACGTTGTTTTATTGATAAAAAGGGTAAAACTGGAAAGAGAATATAGAAAACTTACATTACTGTCGTGAAACTATTTAACACACTTCAGTTAACGTAATGTGGAGTCCGTTCATTGATCGATCGATGCAGTCCGTTCAAATAGACATCAAAAGCTAAACTAGGCATACTTAAAATTACCAATTACATCCTCAAATCCCATTAATGCAATTGAAATAAACATCTTAGCCTACAGTCGTAATTCAAAGTAGCAAAGGTGACTAGGCCCAGTGTGGCGCGCGTGCAGCCCTGGACAGTAGCGCATGCGAATCATGAAAGCCTATATTATTATATAGTTCGCATCTAATCGTATCGGATGAGAAATAGACATTAAATGGCATATATAGGCTATACAACAGCTAATCACCGCGATAAACACCTATATTATATTTGAATATGATGACCGGAATTTCTCCCGTTTGTCCGACACATTGAAATCTTTCCGGACACGTTGACCGGCACCAATTTTTTCTAACGGAAACCCTGACACACACACACACACAACCTGGTTGAGTGAGAGACACTGAGCCAACACACTGTGTCAACACGATCAGACACACTCAGATCAAACACTCCGCTCAACTACCTGTTTATTGACCTTTCCTCTCCTCTCCCCCTCTTCTCTCTCTCCCCTCTTCTCTCTCTCTCTCCCCTCCTCTTCTCTCCCCCCTCTTCTCTCTCTCTTCCTCTTCTCTCTCTCTCTCTCTCTCCTCTTTTCTCTCTCTCCTCCTCTTCTCTCTTTCTCTCCTCTCCTCTCCTCTTCTCTCCCCTCCTCTTCTCTCTCTCTCCCCATCTCTCCCCCCCCCTCTTCTCTCTCTCTCCTCCTCTTCTCTCTCTCTCCTCTCCTCTCTCCTCTCCTCTCTCTCTCCTATTTTCTCTCCTCCTCTCTCTCTCTCTCCTCCTCTTCTCTTTCTCTCCTCTCCTCTTCTCTCTCTCCTCTTTTCTCTCCTCCTCTCCTCTTCTCTCTCTCTATCTCCTCCTCTTCTCTCTCTCCTTTCCTCTTCTCTCCCCTTCTCTCTCCTCTCCTCTCTCTCTCCTCTTTTCTCTCCTCCTCTCCTCTTCTCTCTCTATCTCCTCCTCTTCTCTCTCTCCTTTCCTCTTCTCTCTCCCCTTCTCTCTCCTCCTCTTCTCTCTCTCTCCTCTCCTCTTCTCTCTCCTCCTCTCCTCTTCTCTCTCTCTATCTCCTCCTCTTCTCTCTCTCCTTTCCTCTTCTCTCTCCCCTTCTCTCTCCTCCTCTCCTCTTCTCTCTCTCTCCTCTCCTCTTCTCTCTCCTCCTCTCCTCTTCTCTCTCCTCCTCTTCTCTCTCTCTCTCTCCGTTCCAGATTATTCCTTCCTGAACGAGGGGTCTCCTGGGAGCTTGTCTCCCCCTCCGACCAGCACCGGCCTTCTAGCGTGCGGCTGTCGAGCCTACACCTACCCCGCCTACCCTCTCTCCCCCCTCTCCCCCCCTCTCCCCCTGACCGCACAGACACCCCAGAGGCTCTTCATCCCCAGCCAGTCAGGGTTCTTCTGACCCCGCACCACAGGTACACACACACACACACACACACACAAGCAGGGTTCTACCCAGGATGTTTGAACAGCGTGGCGCTCGATTGCATCATCAAAACCAGACTCTCGTTTATTCATGTCAACATGTGCAAAAAATACCAGCTCAAACTCTGCCTTCACTGAGAAACATCACAACCAGCTAAAACTCTGCCTTCACTGAGGAACATCACAACGCTTTAGCTTTTGTTTTTAACAACAATGTTGTGACTAAATATATAGTTTAATAAAGACAGTTACTCTGTCATTACTAAATATGTAGTTTAATGAAGACAGTTACTCTGTCATTACTAAATATGTAGTTTAATAAAGATAGTTACTCTATCATTACTAAATATGTAGTTAAACTTCAAAACTATTACCTGGGCACTTCCATTACACTACGCAAAGCAAGACACCGGCGCACTCATACACTCACACACTGCTTGTTTATTGCAGAGGAACAGGGTGACTGACATTTTGACCTGCGTCTTCCCAGAGTCAACAACAGAGGAAAGGGGGGGGTATATCCTCCACCCACATAATTGGATAATTGTCAGCCATTTTCAAAGATAGAAATAATTATGTATGTATATGAATAAATAATGGGACTCATCACAATTATCTCAAACAGCAGTCATAAATTATGTAGGTCTATAGCAACAACAATATATTAATATTTACAAATATTGACATGTTCTGGATATTTATTCTCACAGTACAGTACAGAGTAGACTAGGGATCATTATAGGAAACAGGAGAGGCTTGGTTGGTCATTTACTCCACCAGAAGCAGCTTGCAGCTGAGTGTATATCCAAAAGGCTTCCCTGCGTAGTAGTTAATGATCATGTCGCCTCCCCTTGGGGATGGCTTAACCTGTTCTATGCCTATAAATTCGAGGGAGGAGACCGAGCCGTGGTTTGCTTCAGCGTAGTGACGTGCCATAGCATAATCCAGATTTTTATTGCGTATGGCGTTTTCGTCCTCTCCAATTCTCACTTTGAGTGCTCGCTTGGTCTGACCCACGTAGACTCGATCACAAGGGCACTTCAGCATGTAAATGACATGGGTGGAATTGATCAACCTTTCTTCCCAATGACCCATGAAGAGGTTAGTATAGTTAGGTGCAAACCCTGCGCCCATGACAGCGCTCTGTGATTGGATGTCGTAAGAACCTGCATATTGGAAGAAGTAAGTTTTGAGGGCCATCTCTTTTAGAGAGAGTAGACATTCATTAGGTGGAAGAATACCTTCTTGAGAAGCGCCCTGAAGTTTTTCTTCCACCTAATGCATTTCTACTCACTCTAACCAATATGCAGGTTCTTACTACATCCAATCACAAGGCTCTGCCATGGCCATGCCATATCTCTGTTCTGTTATTGACTCTGAGGAAGACGCAAGTCAAAACCTTTTTTTGTTAGTCACCCTTTTCTTCTGCAATAAACAGCAGATTGTATGAGTGCTCCGGTGTCTCGCTTTGGGTAGTCTAATGGAAGTGCCCAGGTAATAGTTTTGCTGTTATATTTGCTGTTATGTCCTCTGCTGAGCACCAAACCCCCTTGGATCTTAAACATGGCTGAAGCTTGTTAGACTTTACGTTTGGAACTTTGATAACGTAGTTTAACTTGTGTTGACATAGTGGTGCCGCCATGTTCACAGTGTGGCACAGTGCCACTTTTCCATTCTCTGGGGAGAACACTGCACTCGCTCACTCACACAAACACACACACACACACACACACACACACACACACACACACACACACACACACATACACACACACACACACACACACACACACACACACACACACACACACACATACACACACAGAGGAGAATAGTACTTGAACACTGTTAACACTAGTCAGCCTTTTCTTGATCTTCAGCTTGACTTCTTAGAAGTTAAGATACAAAAAAATCAGATTAGACACACACACACACACAAGATCAGATGGGTTTTATTCACCCAGACAGAGTTCCTCTGATCGGTCCCACTAGAGCAACCTCAGCACCAGGACTTAATACAAGAACATGATACTTCATGCTGAGCTTCAGTTCTTTAAACACACACACACACACACACACACACACATATTCAGCTTAATAAGACAGATGGTTATTCATGCCCAGTGGGGAGTAGGGCTGCTGATCTCACACTCTTCCACATTGTTGGAAAAGAAGAAAATCTGAAGTATGAAATATTCCAGATCCTCTCACAGAGCTGAGGAAAGGCATTTGATGAACATGAATATTTCACTGTGAACTTATTGATAGCACTGTTTAATTATTGATAACACTATTAACTTGTTCATAACACTAAACTTATTGATAACACTGTGAACGTTTTGATAACACTACATTTATTGATTGCGCTGAACGTGTTGATAACACTACACATTTATTGATAACACTATTAACTCGTTCATAATACTGTGAAAGCATTGATAATTGATCGTACCCTCAGATTCAGTCTGGCCTGTCCCATCACCACCGCCTGAGAGAGAAGAGGAGGAGAAGGGAGGGGCGGAAGAAAAGAAGAGAGATACCGCCTTCAGTTTTTTGTACCTAGTTGATTTAATTTAGACAATGTTCCTGTTAGTTGATTACCTCTGGTCCACTACCCATTACACCATCTCAGGAGAGAGGGGGGTTGGGAGAGGGGGTAGGAGGTTGGTGTCCTCTGAACCACCGCTCATTACACCTACTACATCTCAGGAGGCGGGGTGGACTTGTTCCCTCATGTGCCTAGTTAGTTATTTTGACTTTGCTTGGGTCATTTGGATTTGAACAGGAGGCAATTTTAGCATTTTAATATGTTGTGTTCAGGGAGATGGTTTACTGTTTGTTCTTCTGGGCAGAATAATCTCAGCCACACAGCCTCACACACCGGAGGGAGACAGGATGATTAAGTACCAGCGCTTCAAACACACACCACCATAGTGTGTCTGTACTGCAGCTGTATGAACTGAACACTGTTGTAACTGTTATAACACTTGTTATTTCTTGTTTTGGAGCCTCCTCCACCTCTGTTTCTACTGTGTTAAAACAAGGGGAGGCTGGCGGGGTTAGAAATCGGAGGACCGGCTCATTGTGAGGGATGGTGTCAGATGGTTGTGTTCTGTGCATCACAGTGAGCCCGTCCTCCAATTTCTACCTCCGCCAGCCTCCCCTGATTAAGATTGACTGTGGATGGTTCACTGGGAACATTTTTAAACTGTTGCTGAGATCATGTTGAATTCAATAAACACATGAAATGCAGGTTGTGCCTGGGGGTGTGTGTGTGGGTGTGGGTGTGGGTGTGTGTGGTGGAGATACATGGGGAGAATTACAGGGCTTAAAGTTCTCCGGCATGGTGCCGGATTTCCGGCGCGGGGGAATTTTTAGCAAAAAAATAAATAAAATCACATGGTATTTGTTTACATCGTAATTTAAAGAGTCATCTTCAGCAAAGAGACAGTTCCGCCTACCAATGGTATCACATTGCTCAAGCCAACCAACGACTTCTAGCCAATCGGAGGCAGAGTAGTGGGGCGGGCCTTAAGAAGTTTGAATGAGTGTAATGTTAGCTTTATAGACGTTCGCTTTTAGCAGCCCGCTATCTCGCTAACTTTAGTGAGAGTCTATTAAAATGGAAGCCAAGTTTCTTAAACCTGGCGAAGACACAGCTATACTAGAACGAGGAGTAAGGAATAAATGGCGCTGGGCATGGATAGAGGAGAGTAGCAGGGTTTTTCCTGCATAGAGAACTATGAGGCGGCCGCCTCCGTCATAGCCGCCTCCAGCTCTCGACAAAACTCTTGACAGTCGTATTTAACTGCAATTGCGGCATTGCGCCGACGTGGTGGCGGGGGCGCTGTTTCACAAATAAGTTAGCTTTCGTTTTTGCTAGCGAAACAGCTGATAGTTGATGTTGACTGCTCAAGGAGAATACATACAGAATGCCTGAGAGCCTTATATTGCATTATATTACATTATATTTTGAATGGTCATCTGGTGCCTGAATATTGTTTTTTCTTTTACATATATAATGACAATCACAATAAATTGATGCAGAAAGGGCACAAATTGGTGCATATCAATTCACCAGAATGCAAGAAATTAAGTGTTTGATGCTCGTTTAAGGACCCCCAGACAGCCCCGCTTCATGGGTCCCCCCCGATGTCAAACACCACTGGTACCACCTCCGCCTCATTTTGAGCCAGGAAAAACCTTGAGTAGTGACGGGAAGCCTTATGGGACGTGGTGCCAAGAAGGAGAATATAAGTGATAGTGGCTTAATAAGTATTCAGTTTGTTCTTTTAAAGACATGTATATATTTTATTCTGTATTGTTATAGTGATAGTGGCTTAATAAGTGATGCAATCAGTTTGGCCTTTTAAAGACATCTAAATATATTATTTTATTTTGTATTGAGTATAAAACAGTATTATGAATGAATGGTCTTTATTGTCATTAATACAGTACAGGTACCATACAACGAAATGGTGCTTGGAAAAAGACTAAAAACACGAGGGCCAAGGGTAAAATAAAAAAGGGGAAAGAGCTGGTTTACATAAATAAAGGCTATGTACACTATCTACTATACTACTATACTATACAATAAAACACTGTGCTGTACTCTATGCTATGCTATAAATATCCTAACTTTTCCTATATCTGAACCTTACGTACACAAGGGTTGTCATATTGCACATATTATTGTTGCACATTCATTTAAAGTATTAATGCATTTTAACATTGAGACATATATTTTGTATTGACTATAAAATAGTATTAATGCATTTAAACATTGAGACAAGAAGCTGTCTTCTGTACCCGCTCTCCCAATATCTCAAACTGTGACCCCCCTCCCCAAGAATTGGTTTCAGGCACAGGATTTTTTCCCACTTTATGCCCTGGAATTATGTTTTGGGGATTACTGTGTGTCAAGAGCAGTTGGGAGTCTTGGATGAAGTAGACAGAAAGACTATTAACTTCAACTTTGTATTTAATTCTGTGTGTGTGAGTGTAGTTTTAGGATGGAGGGGAGTTAAGAGCGGGCTCGTTAAAGAGCTCACATCTCACAGATTACTGTATACACAGCTTCAGCAGGGAGATGTGTGCGTGTGTGTGTGTGCTTATGGGGTTAGTGAGGAAGTGTGAGAGATGTACGCTACAGTATGTGAGTAAGCGAGAGAGAGAGTGTATAAAAAAGGAAGTGTGTTTAATAGCCTTGAAAGCCTGTGTGAGAGAGCCAAGAGATCAAGTGGTGTGTGTAGTCCTAATAGCCTCACAAATGTGTGTGTGTGTGTGTGAGAGAGTGTGTGCCTGTGTGAGAGAGAGAGAGTGAGTGGTTGTTGTGGGTGTCAGCAATAGGGAGGGAGAGAACAGAATCCATTCTATCCCAGTGTGTCCCAGATCCTCCACCCTTCCAGTCTGGAGGACAGATAAACCCGTCCTTGCGCATCCCTACGCGTCCTTGCCTCTTAAAGTACTGGAGGTCTTCTTCCTCAGCCTCACCCTGCACACACTGTCAGAGGAGAGAGCAGAGCTGCAGAGGCGTGTGTGTGTGTGTACGTGTGTGTGTGGAGCAGGGAGGGAGAGACAGTGAAGGAGAGACAGAGGGAGGGAGAGTGAAGGAGGGAGGGAGGGAGAGAAAAAGTGAAGGAGTGGGGGAGACAATGAAGGAGAGGGTGAGAGAGTGAAGGAGAGATGGAGGGAGGGAGAGAGTGATTGGAGAGGGAGAGAGAGTTCAGGTGAATCTTGACATGAAAGGGTTTTGTCGGAACATTGCTGAAGCGAAGCTCCTCTGAGCTCCTCTCTCCTTTCTTTATTCAGGTTACAGATTGTGTGTGTGTGTGTGTGTGTGTGCATGTGTGAGAGAGAGCGCGAGTGTGTATGTGAGTGTGTGTGTATGAGCGTGAGTGTGTGTGTGTGTCTGCGTGTGCGTGTGTGCACGTGAGTGTCTGTATGTCAGTGTGTATGAGCGTGAGTGTGTGTGTGAGGGTGAATGTGCTGTGTGTGTGTGTGTGTGTGTGTTGATGTACATTCCCCTCATATCATAATCATATTGCTCCTTCCCCTCAGGGTCTGCAGGTGTAACAAGCTGCTCACACAGCATCAAAGGACGGGTGGTCAGAAACACCAAGGTGCTCACTAGCTAACCGCTAGACACACACATGCTCATACACACACACAGACACACACACTCACATACACACACACGCCTTGTTCTCATGGAAGATTTCACTGATGGTGGCTGTGATGTTATGATGACTCACCTGCTTATGAAGTTAATTTCCTTTGTTGGTTATGAATCAAAGAATCAATTCTGAGTTTAAGACGATTTATTTAAAGTACAAAAGTATACAGATATCAAAGCTGGATTCTGGTCTGATGGTCAGCTGGGGTGAATAAGAGAGAGAGCTTTCCCTGAGCTCAGCATAAAATCTGGAGATTCTCTCTTTACAGACAAGCTGGATGTGGCTAAGTGCTTAAACACTTTCTAGTAGGTGTAAATTCCTTGCAAGAGCTCTAAAGAATGAGACAAAATGCAACCAAATGTTTTTTTGTTAATGATCCCTCCACACACACACACGCGCACACACACACACACACACACACACACACACATACACACACACACACACACACATACACACACACACACACACACACACACACACACACACACACACACACTTGAGCAAGACTACTGTAGTTACACAGCAAATTACCAGGGTAGGGTTGGTCGTCAGAGGTGTGAGGCTCTGTACTCTTCCATCTCTACGTCGTCAGATGGTAAACTGCTGCTAGATGAGGGCAAACTGCTGGACACTGTTTGTTTTGGGGAGATGAAAGCTTCTCCTACCAGCGGATCTGGAACCTCCCTCTAGATGCAAAACGACAGCACAGGTAGCATCTTAATTTTGTGACAACCTTTCCTTATGTGTAGTTGCATGCTCAGAGCCCAAACATTCTCTTTCTTCCTCACCATTACAAGTTTATCTGTGATCTTTTGGATTACAGTGGCTTTGCTGCTCGACGAATATGAATCTCCTATCATAGGAGAGAAGATGAGAGGGAAACAGAAACAGTCAGTATCACCAATAGTTTTCCAGTGGCTTTGCTGCTCAATATCTGTTACACTGGTACAAGGCACCAGAAATGCTACCAGTCAGTTCTGCAAGAGGAAGGTTCTGTAAATCCCTCTCTAGAGGAAGTTTCTCTCTGTTTTTATAGCTTCATTAACATTTTCAGCTGAAAGATAGTCTGCACTTCTGATAGACTCAACGTTCTAACGACTATTACTTATATTGAACATATTTATCTATCTTGCTGTGTCACCTCTTCTGTCACCACTGGTTCTAGTTCATGTTCCTCAGGGTCACCAGTGTGGCCTTCACAGCTATCTCAGGGACATAGTAGCTCTCCTCCATCTTATCAACTGTGTCTAGCATGTCAGATCTCTGGGATGGGAGGATAGCCACGTAGTCGACAGGTGAGATTGAATTCTCTTCTCTTCTATTATGACTTAATCTAAATTTTCAGCTGAGAGAAAGTCAGCATCAGCGAGAAGTGATAGTTTATGTGTGAAGGAAAGCCTATGATACACTCACGGTTTTGTAATAATCACATGTATCTGTCTTGTTGTGTTACCTCTTCTGTAATCACTCTCTACCTTCTTAGCGAGATCAAACAGTTTAATCTCACTTTCCTCACTGTTCTCTTATGACCGCAGTGGTGCACCATGTTCTCCAATCATCATTGTGCATTATGCATCATTGTCAGTCTACATCATGTTATTCAAGGCAACTCTGATATGAGATCGCTAAAGTATGTTTGTCTCTGTTTTCATAGCTTCATTAACATTTAGAGTTGAATGATAGTCAGCACCAGCAAACAGGGGTGATCTTTATGTGATGGTAAACTTCTGATACACTCAACGTTCTAACGACCATTACATGTAATAAACATGTACAGAATATGTACAGAATCTTGCTGTGTTACCTCCTCTGAGATCACTCTCTAATGTCTTGACTAGGTCATTCCGGTTCATGATCCTCAGGATCACCAGTGTGATCTTCACAGCCATCTCAGGGTCATAGCTCTCCACCATTTTATCCACTGTGTCTAGCCTGTCAGCGTTGTCCAGCTGGGTCTCTGGGATGGGAGCAAAGCCAAGCAGCAGCCCACTAGTCAGATGAGACTGAAATATCTTCAGCCTGTCTGTGTCCAGCTCCTCCAGAGTGTCCAGCAGCAGACCTGGTACAGTGAGACAGAGAAGTGTCATACATGTTAAATATTTGAATTTAATTGGAGTAGCCGATAAGTCGACAGGTGAGATTGAAATATCTTCAGCCTGTCTTTGTCCAGCTCCTCCAGAGCGTCCAGCAGCAGACCTGGTACAGTGAGACAGAGACGTGTCTTACATGTTAAACATTTCTCATGTCATTTGTGGTATTGATGTACTGTACTATTCTCAGTCTACTGTTCATCATGTTTTTCAACACAGTCCTGGAATTAATGATACCCAAGGAACCTGGTCTTCCAGTTATTATGACTTAATCTACGTTTTCAGCTGAGAGAAAGTCAGCATCAGCGAGCAGGGGTTCTCTTCATGTGAAGGAAAGCATATTATACTACAATACACTCCAACCTAACAAGGAACTGCACTCTTAAGGAACAGATGTATCTGTTACCTCTACTCCTTAATTTCCCAGCGAGATCAATCCGTTTCATCTTCCTCAGGATCTCCAGTGTGATCTTCACAGCTATCTCAGGGTCGTATCTCTCCATCATCTTATCTACTGTGTCCTGCCAGTCAGCGTTGTCCAGCTGGCTCTTTAGGATGGGAGCAAAGCCAGGGAGCATCTCAGTAGACAGGTGAGACTGAAATATGTTCATGTCCTCAGTGTTCAGTTCCACCAGAGTGGCCAGCAGCAGACCTGGTACAGTGAGACAGAGATGTGTCATACATGATAAACATTTAACTTGTCATTTGTGTTATTTATGCATCATTGTCAATCTAAATCATGTTATTCAAGGCAGCTCTGCTATGAGTTCACTAAGAGGAAGCTTCTCTCTGTTTTCATAGCTTCATTAACATTTACAGTTGAATGATAGTCAGCACCAGCAAACAGGGGTGATCTTTATGTGATGGTAAACTTCTGATACACTCAACATTCTAACGACCATTACATGTAATAAACATATTTATGTACAGAATCTTGCTGTGTTACCTCCTCTGTGACCACTCTCTAATGTCTTGACTAGGTCATTCCGGTTCATGTTCCTCAGGATCACCAGTGTGATCTTCACAGCCATCTCAGGGTCATAGCTCTCCATCATTTTATCCACTGTGTCTAGCCTGTCAGCGTTGTCCAGCTGGGTCTCTGGGATGGGAGCAAAGCCAAGCAGCAGCCCACTAGTCAGATGAGACTGAAATATCTTCAGCTCTTCTGTATTCAGCTCCTCCAGAGTGGCCAGCAGCAGACCTGGTACAGGGAGACAGAGACGTGTCAGACATGTTAAATATTTGAATTTAATTGACTTATTAATCTACAATCATCAACCAACTCTATGTTTGACAAAGCTGTCCTGCAAGACAAAGTTGCTGTTTGTTATTGTGCCTTCATTTACATTGATACATTCAGCCTAGAAACAGTCACCAAGCAGGGGTAGTTTATGTGTTAAGGAAAGCCTATGATACACTCAACGTCTTGTAATAATCAGATGTATCTGTCTTGCTGTGTTACCTCTTCTGTAATCACTCTCCAACTTCTTAGCGAGATCCAACAGATTCATCTTCCTCAGGATCTTACAGGTGATCGTCACAGTTCTCCTATGACCATAGACGTCCACCATCTTCTCCACTGTGACCTGTCTGTCAGCATTCTCCAGCTCCCACATGGAGATGAGAGGAAAGCCTTTTAGTCTGTAATTAGTCAGGTGGAAGTGAAATGTCTCCAGCTTCTTTGTTTCCAGCTCCTCCAGAGTGTCCAGCAGCAGACCTGATGTACTCTATCATTCTCAGTCTACTGTACATCATGTTTTTCAACACAGTCCTGGAATTAAAGATACCCAAGGAACCTGGTCTTCCAGTTATTATGACTTAATCTACATTTTCAGCTGAGAGAAAGTCAGCATCAGCGAGCAGGGGTTCTATTCATGTGAAGGAAAGCATATTATACTATAATACACTCCAACCTAACAAGGAACTGCACTTGTAAGGAACAGATGTATCTGTTACCTCTACTCCTTAATTTCCCAGCGAGATCAATCCGTTTCATCTTCCTCAGGATCTCCAATGTGATCTTCACAGCTATCTCAGGGTTGTATCTCTCCACCATCTTATCTACTGTGTCCTGCCAGTCAGTGTTGTCCAGCTGGCTCTTTGGGATGGAAGCAAAGCCAGGGAGCATCTCAGTAGACTGAAATATGTTCATGTCCTCAGTGTTCAGTTCCACCAGAGTGGCCAGCAGCAGACCTGGTACAGTGAGACAGAGATGTGTCATACATGATAAACATTTAACTTGTCATTTGTGTTATTTATGCATCATTCTCAATCTACATCATGTTATTCAACGCTGCACTGATATGAGTTCGCTAAGAGGAAGCTTCTCTCTGTTTTCATAGCTTCATTGACATTTTCAGTTGAAAGATAGTCAGAGAGCAGGAGTACTCTTTATGTGATAGTAAACTTCTAATACACTCAACAATATTTGTAATTAACATTTTATCTATCTTGCTATGTTACCTCCTCTGAGATCACTCTCTAATGTCTTGACTAGGTCATTCCGGTTCATGTTCCTCAGGATCACCAGTGTGATCTTCACAGCCATCTCAGGGTCATAGCTCTCCACCATTTTATCCACTGTGTCTAGCCTGTCAGCGTTGTCCAGCTGGGTCTCTGGGATGGGAGCAAAGCCAAGCAGCAGCCCACTAGTCAGATGAGACTGAAATATCTTCAGCTCTTCTGTATTCAGCTCCTCCAGAGTGGCCAGCAGCAGACCTGGTACAGGGAGACAGAGACGTGTCAGACATGTTAAATATTTGAATTTAATTGACTTATTAATCTACAATCATCAACCAACTCCATGTTTGACAAAGCTGTCCTGCAAGACAAAGTTGCTGTTTGTTATTGTGCCTTCATTTACATTGATACATTCAGCCTAGAAACAGTCACCAAGCAGTGGTAGTTTATGTGTGAAGGAAAGCCTATGATACACTCAACGTCTTGTAATAATCAGATGTATCTGTCTTGCTGTGTTACCTCTTCTGTAATCACTGTCTAACTTCTTAGCGAGATCCAACAGATGCATCTCCCTCAGGATGTTATAGGTGTTCCTCACAGTTCTCCTATGACCATAGACGTCCACCATCTTCTCCACTGTGACCTGTCTGTCAGCATTCTCCAGCTCCCTCATGAAGAAGCGAGGAAAGCCTGTTAGGCTGTAATTAGTCAGGTGGATGTGAAATGTCTCCAGCTTCTTTGTGTCCAGCTCCTCCAGAGTGTCCAGCAGCAGACCTGGTACAGTGAGACAGAGACGTGTCTTACATGTTAAACATTTCTCATGTCATTTGTGGTATTGATGTACTGTACTATTCTCAGTCTACTGTTCATCATGTTTTTCAACACAGTCCTGGAATTAATGATACCCAAGGAACCTGGTCTTCCAGTTATTATGACTTAATCTACGTTTTCAGCTGAGAGAAAGTCAGCATCAGCGAGCAGGGGTTCTCTTCATGTGAAGGAAAGCATATTATACTATAATACACTCCAACCTAACAAGGAACTGCACTCGTAAAGAACAGATGTATCTGTTACCTCTACTCCTTAATTTCCCAGCGAGATCAATCCGTTTCATCTTCCTCAGGATCTCCAGTGTGATCTTCACAGCTATCTCAGGGTCGTATCTCTCCACCATCTTATCTACTGTGTCCTGCCAGTCAGCGTAGTCCAGCTGACTCTTTAGGATGGGAGCAAAGCCAGGGAGCATCTCAGTAGACAGGTGAGACTGAAATATGTTCATGTCCTCAGTGTTCAGTTCCACCAGAGTGTCCAGCAGCAGACCTGGTACAGTGAGACAGAGATGTGTCATACATGATACACATTTAACTTGTAATTTGTGTTATTTATGCATCATTCTCAATCTAAATCATGTTATTCAAGGCAGCTCTGCTATGAGTTCACTAAGAGGAAGCTTCTCTCTGTTTTCATAGCTTCATTAACATTTAGAGTTGAAACACAGTCAGTACCAGCAAACAGGGGTGATCTTTATGTGATGGTAAACTTCTGATACACTCAACATTCTAACGACCATTACATGTAATAAACATATTTATGTACAGAATCTTGCTGTGTTACCTCCTCTGTGACCACTCTCTAATGTCTTGACTAGGTCATTCCGCTTCATGTTCCTCAGGATCACCTGTGTGATCTTTACAGCCATCTCAGGGTCATATCTCTCCACCATTTTATCCACTGTGTCTAGCCTGTCAGCGTTGTCCAGCTGGGTCTCTGGGATGGGAGCAAAGCCAAGCAGCAGCCCACTAGTCAGATGAGACTGAAATATCTTCAGCTCTTCTGTGTCCAGCTCCTCCAGAGTGTCCAGCAGCAGACCTGGTACAGTGAGACAGAGACGTGTCATACATGTTAAATATTTCTCATGTCATTTGTGGTATTGATGTTGTGGGGAGCATGGCGCGTTCTGGCCTGCAGAGGGAGCCAGACTGTCGTTGGGGAGGGGATGATGAGCTGATTGCGGACAGGTGTCAGTGATCAGACTCGTTATCCCACTGGTCTATTTAACCTGTGTGTGTCTGTACCCTCGGGAGAGCGAAGGAGGCGGTGAAAACCGG
>NC_137678.1:49901626-49904126 GCF_963989245.1 Nansenia antarctica | reverse complement strand
AAACACCCTGGAGAGGATGGGGTCCCCCTTTGTTTCCTTCCTGACCCGGTGAGCAGTCACCGGGGCACTCTCCACCATGTCAAAGTAGAAAATGGTTTGCTCCTTGCTCTTAGGGTGATCAGGAAGTGGAAGGCGTGACAAAGCATCCGCATTGGCGTGTGCCCCTGACCTCCGGTACTTAATGTCATAGTTGTGAGCACTGAGGAGCAGTGCCCAGCGCTGCATGCGGCTTGCTGCCAGGGTCGGTATCCCTGCATACGGACCCAAGATGGATGTCAAAGGACGATGGTCGGTCAGCAGGGTGAACCTCCTTCCGAACAGGTAAGTGTGGAACTTTTTGATTCCAAAGATAATGCTTAATGCTTCTTTCTCTATCTGTGGATAGTTCCTTTCTGCTGTGCTCAGCGTACATGACGCAAACGCGATGGGTTTGTCTTCTCCAGTCGGTGTGATATGGGACACCACGGCGCCCACTCCATATGGCGACGCGTCACATGCGAGTTGGAGAGGCAAGGACGGGTCGAAGTGTGTTAACACCCTCTTGTCGGTCAATGCTGCTTTGGCTATGTTAAACGCTGCGTCACATTCTTTTGACCATGACCATGTTTTGCCCTCCCTCAGTAGTTCGTGCAACGGCTTTAGCCGCGTAGCCAGCTGTGGAATAAACTTGCCATAATAGTTTAGAAGCCCAAGGAAAGATCTCAACTGGCTCACATTCTCGGGAGCAGGAGCCTCTGAAATGGCGGTCACTTTAGAGGGCGCTGTGTGGAGCCCGTCTGCATCGATGACATGGCCCAGGTATTCCACTGCTGCCTTGAAGAAGTCGCATTTTTCCTGGCGAACACGTAAGCCATATTCTTCAAGTCTTCCCAGAGTTTTATCCAGGTTCAGCAGATGTTCTTCATCATCCTTTCCAGTCACCAAGATATCATCCAGATAGCATTGCACACCAGAGAGACCACTCAGGACCTGATCCATGGCCCTCTGGAACACTGCCGGGGCGGAGGTGATGCCAAACGGCAGATGGTGATATCTATAGAGACCCTTGTGGGTGGTGATGGTGAGGAGCTCCTGTGACTCTTTTTCAACATGCATCTGTAGGTAGGCCTGGTTCAGATCGATTTTACTGAATTTCTTACCACCAGCCAACCCAGCAAACAGGTCCTCAATCACTGGAAGAGGGTATTGTTCAACAGTCAGCACCGGGTTAACAGTTACCTTGAAGTCACCACACAGGCGAACTGATCCATCTCTCTTGATTACCGGGACCACGGGGGTGGCCCAGTCGCTGTATGGTACTGGCTCAATGACCCCAATCTTCACCAGCCTCTGTATATCAGCGTCGACCTTTGGCCTGAGTGCATAGGGAACAGTCCTGGCTTTCATAAAGCGTGGTTTGGAATCAGGTTTGACCTGCAGCTTCACGGTGATGCCTTTCATGCTCCCCAGCTCGTCTTTAAACACAGCTGCATGTCGCTTTAACACTGCTGATATGCCGGTGGTATCTTCTGATACTGCATTCACCTTTCTCCAGTTCAGACGCATCACCTCCAGCCATGGTCTGCCCATCAGTGCTGGATAGTCCCCTCTGACCACATAGATCGGAAGCCTGACTTTTTGTCCATTTAATTCAACTAGGACCTTAGCCCTCCCAACCATGGGGACGGTTTCACCTGTGTATGTTTTTAGAATGAGCTTTGCCTGAGTCAATGGCATATGGTTCAGTTTTTTCTTGAACAGTGTCTCTGACATTAGTGATACAGCGGCTCCAGTATCGATTTCCATCGTAATGGGATGTCCTTCCAATAACGGGGTGACACTATAGGCTGCCGAGCCTCCTTTTACAGTTAACACCTTTATTGGTAACTCCTCTTCTGAGTCTGTTCCACTGCTGCTTGTCTGTCCCTGCTTAACACTGTGCAGTTTCTTCTTTGACCGCCAGTTGTCTGTGTTTGCCTTGTCTGACTTTTTCCTATCTTTAAAGGTGTCCTTTGTTGACTTCTCTCTCTTAGCTCTACAAACCCGCTCAATGTGTCCCCTCTTGTCACAGTGATGGCATAGGAGCTCCCTCGCCCAGCATTCTGATGACAGGTGATCATGTTTCCCACAACGATAACATTCCAGGGTACCCCCTCTCTGTCTATCATGTGTGGCTGCTACCCCATGCACTCTTGAGGCAGCCCCTAGCTGCAGTGCTTCCCTGGCAGCTAGCTCCATTGATATTGCAATATCCACAGCTGTCTTAAATGTGAGGTGCTCCTCTGTGAGCAGGCGCTTCTGTATTGCCTCACTCCTTAATCCACACACAAGTCTGTCACGCAGAGTGTCACACAGTGATGTGCCAAACTGACAATGTTCAGTCAATTTCCTCAGTATTGCTACATATTGAGTAATGGATTCACCTTCCTCTTGATTCCTCTTGTGGAACCTGAACCGCTCTGCAATCACCAAAGGCTTTGGGCAAAAATGTCCATTTAACGTTGTCACAATGTCCGTGTAA
>NC_137678.1:49851626-49896626 GCF_963989245.1 Nansenia antarctica | reverse complement strand
GTAACTTAAGTGACAGGCCTAATAAGAGAACGTTCTGTTAAAATAAATAAATTGCTCAGTCAATTAATATTTGTTTGTTTAATTATATCTTTGATACATTTCTCAGCTGAAAATGTGAACAAATAACAATAATCAGATAGCACAGAAGAGAAGTAAACAGCCTTGAAAAGCATGGGGTGATTATTGAAGATGAATGACGCCTCATCTCCCTCTATCTGTCCTTGCTCCAGCCTTTATACCTTTTATAGGACATACCATACGGAGCCAGTTAGCAACTGACAAAGAGATTAAGGACGACATTGGCAGTTCTTCTACTACCATGGACAGGGAAAAGTTGAGCAGCAAAGAAACTGGAAAACAAAAGAACACAGACACACTGCTCACGGTGAGAAGGGATGGGGATGTTTTGGTATATTAGAATACCTGGTAAAGAAAGTATTGTCAGAGAGACAAACACAGATGTACACTTATAGTGAATATGTGTGAGTGAGTATGACACAAGATTCTGTCTATGTTGTTGCTTTGCAAACAGGAACCCGCAAAGTTGCCGGTTCCAGATCTGCTGTTGGGGCTGAGCACTAAGGAGCTGAAGAGATTTCAGTGCCACCTGACTACTGGATGGATAACACGCTCTCTTCCCATACCAGAGAGCCAGCTGGAGAATGCTGACAGGCAGGACACAGTGGACAAGATGGTTCACTGCTATGGTCGTAGGAGAACTGTAATGATCATGCATAAGATCCTGGAGAGAATGGAGCTGATCTATCTTTCTAGGAAGATAGTGAGTGATTACAGGAGAGGTAAGTAGTATATCATAGGCTTACCGTTACACATGAACAAACACTGCCTGGTGACTATTTCTTATATTAGGTGAAAATATAAATGAAGGTACAATAACTAAGAGCAACTTCCTCTTGTGGAACTCATACCAGAACCTCTCTGTAAAATATGAGGTTGGTTGATGATTGTAGATGAATAAAACAAATTAATGAAAATGTTTTCTCTCAAATGAAAAAGTCATAATAACTGGAAGACCATGTTGAAAAACATGATGTACAGTAGATTGAGAATAGTACAGTACATCTGTAAGAGTCTCTAGGCACAGAGGGAGGTCGACACAGAGAAACGGTTCAATAAAGGCGTTTTATTTTCTGCACCAAGTTCAGCCACGCCCCTGGCGTGCTGAACAGAGTCTTTTCTCCCGACTACTACTGAAGTTGATACGTCCCGGCAGCGCACGGCTGGTTTCGCCCGTCACGCCCGGCTGTGAGCTCCCCCCTTTTCGGGTTCTGCCCGCTCCACTCCTCCTGCTGGGATCGGCTTGCGGGTGCTGCACAGTCTTTCTCTCTCGCTCGCTCTCTCGACCGGTTTTCACCGCCTCCTTCGCTCTCCCGAGGGTACAGACACACACAGGTTAAATAGACCAGTGGGATAACGAGTCTGATCACTGACACCTGTCCGCAATCAGCTCATCATCCCCTCCCCAACGACAGTCTGGCTCCCTCTGCAGGCCAGAACGCGCCATGCTCCCCACAACATCAATACCACAAATGACATGAGAAATATTTAACATGTATGACACGTCTCTGTCTCACTGTACCAGGTCTGCTGCTGGCCACTCTGGAGGAGCTGGACACAGAAGAGCTGAAGATATTTCAGTCTCATCTGACTAGTGGGCTGCTGCTTGGCTTTGCTCCCATCCCAGAGACCCAGCTGGACAACGCTGACAGGCTAGACACAGTGGATAAAATGGTGGAGAGATATGACCCTGAGATGGCTGTAAAGATCACACAGGTGATCCTGAGGAACATGAACCGGAATGACCTAGTCAAGACATTAGAGAGTGGTCACAGAGGAGGTAACACAGCAAGATTCTGTACATAAATATGTTTATTACATGTAATGGTCGTTAGAATGTTGATTGTATCAGAAGTTTACCATCACATAAAGATCACCCCTGTTTGCTGGTACTGACTGTCTTTCAACTCTAAATGTAAATGAAGCTATGAAAACAGAGAGAAGCTTCCTCTTAGTGAACTCATATCAGAGCTGCCTTGAATAACATGATTTAGATTGACAATGATGCATAAATAACACAAATTACAAGTTAAATGTGTATCATGTATGACACATCTCTGTCTCACTGTACCAGGTCTGCTGCTGGACACTCTGGTGGAACTGAACACTGAGGACATGAACATATTTCAGTCTCACCTGTCTACTGAGATGCTCCCTGGCTTTGCTCCCATCCCAAAGAGCCAGCTGGACAACACTGACTGGCAGGACACAGTAGATAAGATGGTGGAGAGATACAACCCTGAGATAGCTGTGAAGATCACACTGGAGATCCTGAGGAAGATGAAACGGATTGATCTCGCTGGGAAATTAAGGAGTAGAGGTAACAGATACATCTGTTCCTTACAAGTGCAGTTCCTTGTTAGGTTGGAGTGTATTATAGTATAATATGCTTTCCTTCACATGAAGAGAACCCCTGCTCGCTGATGCTGACTTTCTCTCAGCTGAAAATGTAGATTAAGTCATAATAACTGGAAGACCAGGTTCCTTGGGTATCTTTAATTCCAGGACTGTGTTGAAAAACATGATTACAGTAGACTGAGAATGATAGAGTACATCAATACCACAAATGACATGAGAAATGTTTAACATGTAAGACACGTCTCTGTCTCACTGTACCAGGTCTGCTGCTGGACACTCTGGAGGAGCTGGAAACAAAGAAGCTGGAGACATTTCAATCTCACCTGACTAATTACAGACTAAAAGGCTTTCCTCTCATCTCCATGTGGGAGCTGGAGAATGCTGACAGACAGGTCACAGTGGAGAAGATGGTGGACGTCTATGGTCATAGGAGAACTGTGACGATCACCTGTAAGATCCTGAGGAAGATGAATCTGTTGGATCTCGCTAAGAAGTTGGAGAGTGATTACAGAAGAGGTAACACAGCAAGACAGATACATCTGATTATTACAAGACGTTGAGTGTATCATAGGCTTTCCTTCACACATAAACTACCACTGCTTGGTGACTGTTTCTAGGCTGAATGTATCAATGTAAATGAAGGCACAATAACAAACAGCAACTTTGTCTTGCAGGACAGCTTTGTCAAACATAGAGTTGGTTGATGATTGTAGATTAATAAGTCAATTAAATTCAAATATTTAACATGTAAGACACGTCTCTGTCTCACTCTACCAGGTCTGCTGCTGGCCACTCTGGAGGAGCTGAATACAGACGAGCTGAAGATATTTCAGTCTCATCTGACTAGTGGGCTGCTGCTTGGCTTTGCTCCCATCCCAGAGACCAAGCTGGACAACGCTGACAGGCTAGACACAGTGGATAAAATGGTGGAGAGCTATGACCCTGAGATGGCTGTGAAGATCACACTGGTGATCCTGAGGAACATGAACCGGAATGACCTAGTCAAGACATTAGAGAGTGGTCACAGAGGAGGTAACACAGCAAGATTCTGTACATAAATATGTTTATTACATGTAATGGTCGTTAGAATGTTGAGTGTATCAGAAGTTTACCATCACATAAAGATCACCCCTGTTTGCTGGTGCTGACTATCATTCAACTGTAAATGTTAATGAAGCTATGAAAACAGAGAGAAGCTTCCTCTTAGTGAACTCATAGCAGAGCTGCCTTGAATAACATGATTTAGATTGACAATGATGCATAAATAACACAAATGACAAGTTAAATGTTTATCATGTATGACACATCTCTGTCTCACTGTACCAGGTCTGCTGCTGGCCACTCTGGTGGAACTGAACACTGAGGACATGAACATATTTCAGTCTCACCTGTCTACTGAGATGCTCCCTGGCTTTGCTCCCATCCTAAAGAGCCAGCTGGACAACGCTGACTGGCAGGACACAGTAGATAAGATGATGGAGAGATACGACCCTGAGATAGCTGTGAAGATCACACTGGAGATCCTGAGGAAGATGAAACGGATTGATCTCGCTGGGAAATTAAGGAGTAGAGGTAACAGATACATCTGTTCCTTAAGAGTGCAGTTCCTTGTTAGGTTGGAGTGTATTGTAGTATAATATGCTTTCCTTCACATGAAGAGAACCCCTGCTCGCTGATGCTGACTTTCTCTCAGCTGAAAACGTAGATTAAGTCATAATAACTGGAAGACCAGGTTCCTTGGGTATCATTAATTCCAGGACTGTGTTGAAAAACATGATAAACAGTAGACTGAGAATAGTACAGTACATCAATACCACAAATGACATGAGAAATGTTTAACATGTAAGACACGTCTCTGTCTCACTGTACCAGGTCTGCTGCTGGACACTCTGGAGGAGCTGGACACAGACAGGCTGAAGATATTTCAATCTCACCTGTCGACTTATAGGCTACTCCAATTAAATTCAAATATTTAACATGTATGACACTTCTCTGTCTCACTGTACCAGGTCTGCTGCTGGACACTCTGGAGGAGCTGGACACAGACAGGCTGAAGATATTTCAGTCTCATCTGACTAGTGGGATGCTCCCTGGCTTTGCTCCCATCCCAGAGACCCAGCTGGACAACGCTGACAGGCTAGACACAGTGGATAAAATGGTGGAGAGATATGACCCTGAGATGGCTGTGAAGATCACACTGGTGATCCTGAGGATCATGAACCGGAATGACCTAGTCAAGACATTAGAGAGTGGTCACAGAGGAGGTAACACAGCAAGATTCTGTACATATTCTGTACATGTTTATTACATGTAATGGTCGTTAGAACGTTGAGTGTATCAGAAGTTTACCATCACATAAAGATCACCCCTGTTTGCTGGTGCTGACTATCATTCAACTCTAAATGTTAATGAAGCTATGAAAACAGAGACAAACATACTTTAGCGATCTCATATCAGAGTTGCCTTGAATAACATGATGTAGACTGACAATGATGCATAATGCACAATGATGATTGGAGAACATGGTGCACCACTGCGGTCATAAGAGAACAGTGAGGAAAGTGAGATTAAACTGTTTGATCTCGCTAAGAAGGTAGAGAGTGATTACAGAAGAGGTAACACAACAAGACAGATACATGTGATTATTACAAAACCGTGAGTGTATCATAGGCTTTCCTTCACACATAAACTATCACTTCTCGCTGATGCTGACTTTCTCTCAGCTGAAAATTTAGATTAAGTCATAATAGAAGAGAAGAGAATTCAATCTCACCTGTCGACTTATCGGCTACGTGGCTATCCTCCCATCCCAGAGATCTGACATGCTAGACACAGTTGATAAGATGGAGGAGAGCTACTATGTCCCTGAGATAGCTGTGAAGGCCACACTGGTGACCCTGAGGAACATGAACCAGAACCAGTGGTGACAGAAGAGGTGACACAGCAAGATAGATAAATATGTTCAATATAAGTAATAGTCGTTAGAACGTTGAGTCTATCAGAAGTGCAGACTATCTTTCAGCTGAAAATGTTAATGAAGCTATAAAAACAGAGAGAAACTTCCTCTAGAGAGGGATTTACAGAACCTTCCTCTTGCAGAACTGACTGGTAGCATTTCTGGTGCCTTGTACCAGTGTAACAGATATTGAGCAGCAAAGCCACTGGAAAACTATTGGTGATACTGACTGTTTCTGTTTCCCTCTCATCTTCTCTCCTATGATAGGAGATTCATATTCGTCGAGCAGCAAAGCCACTGTAATCCAAAAGATCACAGATAAACTTGTAATGGTGAGGAAGAAAGAGAATGTTTGGGCTCTGAGCATGCAACTACACATAAGGAAAGGTTGTCACAAAATTAAGATTCTACCTGTGCTGTCGTTTTGCATCTAGATGGAGGTTCCAGATCCGCTGGTAGGAGAAGCTTTCATCTCCCCAAAACAAACAGTGTCCAGCAGTTTGCCCTCATCTAGCAGCAGTTTACCATCTGACGACGTAGAGATGGAAGAGTTACAGAGCCTCACACCTCTGACGACCAACCCTACCCTGGTAATTTGCTGTGTAACTACAGTAGTCTTGCTCAAGTGTGTGTGTGTGTGTGTGTGTGTGTGTGTGTGTGTGTGTGTGTGTGTGTTGTGTGTGTGTGTGTGCGTGTGTGTGTGTGGAGGGATCATTAACAAAAAAACATTTGGTTGCATTTTGTCTCATTCTTTAGAGCTCTTGCAAGGAATTTACACCTACTACCAATGATCAGAGCCAGGACACATGCAGGTAAATTGGTCTTTCTTCATGTATAATTATTTGTATTCAGTATCATTATACAATATAACAGGTTTGTGGGCGCACAGAAAAGAGCCTTATTTTGAGCCAGGAAAAACCCAAGCTAGTTAGCCTCAAAAGCTGGATGGCCAGGTTATACGTTGCTAAAAAGTACCTAAAAGAGCCTGCAAAGTTCTGGAAACATAGGACAGAGAAAATGAATATTATATATTATTATTATTATAATATTATCAGGTATCAAACTGATTGCACATGTAAAGTTTAGAGAAAAAAGGAACTGCCCGAGACCCACAGCATACCAGCTCATCTGTGAAACATGGTGGATGTGGTGGTATGGTTTGGGCAGGCCTGTCAGAGCATCACCAGTGAAGATACCCAGTGTCTGGTCGGGTCATTGTGCTTAAAGGGGCAAACTGGGGTTCAAACGACAACCAAGTGGTCTCTCCGCCACTGTTTAGTAAACAGCTACGGGATGGGGCTGGAGGAATCTAACGTAAATTACTGTAATGGACGGAGCTATGGTTAAATTATAGTTTTAACCATGTTTTAAAGATACACAGTGTTCTAGTTTTTTATAGTTACATTGTTTATGAACAAGTAAAACGTGTTTTAAAACAAGCTTGTATTTTGGGTGCTGATGGGGTAAGACAGTTGAACTAAGCTGATTTTAAAGTTACATTCTTCAAGAATCACTGGCTGTATATCATTCATTTAAAAGTCCAACAAACAAAACATTAGTCTGTCCCAATACTTTTGGTGCCATGAAATAGGGGGACTATATAAACATATTTTTGTAATTTCTAAATGGTGAAACTAATATGTACACAAATACCCGACATTACAAATAAAAGCTGAGAATCTATACATAACCTCTTAATCTATACATAACCTCTTAATCTATACATAACCTCTTAATAATTGTTTGATTTACAATCCAAACTTCTAAATCCAAAACAGTATTGAGCCAAAATAAGAAACAATTCTTCACTGTCCCAATACTTACAGTTGGCACTGTATGCTGATATCTGTTCTGCTCTGCTCAACAAGTGTTACAGGAAGTGTTGGAACGCTCTTTTTCAAAACTCTAATTCTACTGAGAGGGCAACATTGTTAATGACTCAGGACATTCAATTCAAGGGCTTTCGTCATTTAAATATGTGACACAGTCTGATCATTACCAACTTTGGTCCGCATGTCGGGATCCGATGTAATGATCTGACTCTTCTTCCGAAAAATGTGAATACATTTCCGCGCTGTTGAAAATCAATGACACATCGCTAGTCAACTAACACAGCTTGTTTTGTGAGCCTGCTAACAATGTAAAGTAGTGTTCTAGTTAACTAGGTAGCAGTGGGGATTACTCACCCAATCCATTACGTTGCAGTATTTTGGCTTGACTAGAGAGTTTGTGTTGTGATTCGTATTTTCTTTCTTTTCTTGCCGACATGTGGACCAAATGATCAGACTGGGTCACTAGTGGCGCTTTTCCACTACCGACCCGAACCGGGCCGCATTTGTATCCGAGCCGTGCCGTGCCGTACTTTCAGAAACGCTTCTCCATTATACTGAGCGACCCGGGACTGTAGTTACGTGTCATAAGATTCCCCCCCCCCCCCCGCTATACAGATCAGAGGGGGGAAATGCGATAAGAATTATGTCAAAATGCAGCACTATCGTGCACAGATCAGCCTTACAACATGTAACGTTAAGTGCCTGTTACTTGCCGCTTTCAGTTCTAGTAGACTAGTTTAGATCTCGCAACCAGGGAAATGCCGACATGATTCTTTTTTTATTTCTCCTGACACGTTGAGCACTGTGCTTTTTTTTGTTGGTGAACTACCGTAATAAGCCTAAAAAAGTTCAACTGTTCAAAAAGTGCAACTTCTCTGCTTTCAGAAACTGTTTGAATCTTTTAGATTGGGCATATAGTTCATGAATTACGGTAGTTTTAAGGAACGCTGTAAAATCCTGTCTGCACCGACTGCTCCCAGCTCCGGTTTCAGAGCAAGACGCGAATCTATCGGCATTAGTCAAATACATGCTCACATCCAGTCATCAGCTCACTGCTCTCCATCAAAAAGGGCACATCCATCAATAATATTACATAATAACAACTGCTCTGATTAGATTGCTTAGATTGTTTAATACATCAACGGGGGGGGGGAAAGCGAGATGAACTCTGAGCGAGTATCATGCTTCCTCCAAGACACGAATCTACCGGCATTTGACTGCCGCTGGACTGAGGAACAGCATAGGCACAGCACATCGCCATAATAGCGATTTTCTTGTTATGCTTGTTGTAAATAAAAGTTCTATGATGCATTGAAATGACATTAAACTAAGATAATACGATGGTCAGCATAATTTTTCGAATCTTTATTAATAAGCTATTACAGAAACAGTAAGTGACATTTTCCTAGAGCGAAATCTGTTGTGGTATTTAAAGATGGCGGTCAGAGAAGAAATCTATGAACATGGGATGACGATTTCCATTGACCAATCAACGGTGTGCAGCGTCACACGTCACACGCAGCCTGGCAAAAAAGTACCTTTCCCCAACTTTCCCTACCCATCCCGAACAAGAACTATTTTACCGTGCCGTGCTGACACGGGCCGCTCAATGGAAAAGCGCCAAAGAACAGGGCTGACCCGGGTCGACCCGGGCCGGCCCTGTAGTGGAAAAGCACCATAGCAGACCAAATGATCAGACTGGGTCACTAGCAGACCAAATGATCAGACTGGGTCACTAGCAGACCAAATGATCAGACTGGGTCACTAGCAGACTTAATGATCAGACTGGGTCACTAGCAGACCAAATGATCAGACTGGGTCACTAGCAGACTTAATGATCAGACTGGGTCACTAGCAGACTTAATGATCAGACTGGGTCACTAGCAGACCAAATGATCAGACTGGGTCACTAGCAGACTTAATGATCAGACTGGGTCACTAGCAGACCAAATGATCAGACTGGGTCACTAGCAGACCAAATGATCAGACTGGGTCACTAGCAGACCAAATGATCAGACTGGGTCACTAGCAGACTTAATGATCAGACTGGGTCACTAGCAGACCAAATGATCAGACTGGGTCACTAGCAGACTTAATGATCAGACTGGGTCACTAGCAGACTTAATGATCAGACTGGGTCACTAGCAGACCAAATGATCAGACTGGGTCACTAGCAGACTTAATGATCAGACTGGGTCACTAGCAGACCAAATGATCAGACTGGGTCACTAGCAGACTTAATGATCAGACTGGGTCACTAGCAGACCAAATGATCAGACTGGGTCACTGTGTTCAACAGGTTCCAGTTCCCCAGGCAGGTCTGGTCCTGTGCAGTAGAACAACTATTTGTATTGTTTCACTTTTGATTATGATTCTTTGACAGGATGGATGTGGAGAACTCAGCTAAGACAGCAGAGGAGAGAGGTGAGGGAACTCTCTGGAAGTTTTCTTTCTGCATGTCTACTATATCAACATAATGCATGTGTGTGTGTGTGTGTGTGTGTGTGTGTGTGTGTGTGTGTGTGTGTGTGTGTGTGTGTGTGTGTGTGTGTGTGTGTGTGTGTGTGGCGAGTATGCACTTATATGTGTATACAGTATGTATACTAGACAGACTATAATAGACAGACATGTTGTTTCCAAATGTATGATTATTTCTCTCCCTCCCTCCCTCCCTCCCAGAACCCATTCAACCTACTGTTCACCTTGCCTCAACCTCGCCTCAACACAGAGGACCATCCAGCCTCAGGCCACGCCCCCGTAGTTGGCCCCCTAGTGGCGATTCCAAGAACAGCACGGAAGATGTCAGAGTACATCTGTCTCACAACAACTTACCTGATGTCGTGTTAAGTTTCAAAGAATTTAACATGTTCAGCCTGAGCATGTTTATGCCTGACTCTCCCCCGGTAAGAGCTTCACCTGGAAGGATAGAGAGAATTTAGGAAGTAAAAAGAAAATGAAAACTATTTCATAATTTAAGTATGTGGTTCAATATCAATTGCTTTTACTTTTTAGACTTTTCACAAAAAATGTACTCCTGAAATCCTTGATGATGAGAGCAAGGGAAGATACTGGTAACTTGTTTTTTGTCATTATATTGTGTATTATACATATATTTCTGACTGTATGGGATTACTACAAGAGATTACTATGTCGAAATAGTTGAATTGGTGGATATCATTCGTCATTGTTGTATGTTCAACAGGTTCCAGTGCCCCCATGCAGGTCTGTTCCAGTGCAGTATAACAGGCCTGGTGTTTGGGATGAAGGGGGAGGGGGAGGTGCTCTATGAGACAGTCCCCTGGGACACGAGGCTCCTAGCCCAGAGTGGCAAGAGGCCTGCAGGACCCCTGTTCAACATAGACTGCCCTCAGAAGTCTGTCCGTCAACTACACCTCCCACACTGTGAAATCTACCCTGGTGAGAGAAGAATACACTGTGCTGTGTGCATGGAAAGAACATGTGGGCTATACATAATCAGGGAAACCGTCAATTATTTTGTCTTAATCACATAACAGAGACTTTAGTGAAAGACAGGAAGTAAGGAGGAGAGGGTATTGCAGCAGGGCATGGATCTGAACCCATGCCGACATGGGCATATGTGACACTGGCTGGTCAATTGAGCCGCAAGTCGGCAACCAATCAAAATGTTCTGATTTTTATTTTGAAACACGGAAATACATTTCAACGTTGTTGAAAATCACAACACAAACTCGCTAGTCAAGCCAAAATACTGCGACGCAATGGATTGAGTGAGTAATCGGGGAAGGGGCGCGTCGTCGGTGTGACGCAGAAGCATAAATCCGTTTATTATTTATTTTGTTTCATTGAAACAAAGATTGATTATTGTATGTATTAAATGTTTTGGAAGGTCCAAATTCAAATATTTCATGAGTCATTATTTGAATTTGCAATGGGAACGTATGTTAAGCCAGAGAGACTGGACAACAGGGTGACATTCACAGGTGTGCAGACTTGAGAAGGTGAGGTACAACATGCACTGGAGCCCGCGGCCACTGCCGCGGCCACACGACTAATCGCGACTAATCGAAAAAACAATCGACAGATTAGTCGACTACCAAAATAATCGTTAGTTGCAGCCCTAGTCTGAAGGTTGCCTGTTCGATACTTGATTTATTTATTTATTTTTATTTTTACATTTAACCGAAGCCTTCATGCAAATCGATTTACAATATATATATATATATATCTGTCTAAGTGAATCACCGTGGCATTCTTAATCCAACATCCACCACAGAAGGGTTAGCTACACTTCTTTACTAATCCAAACGTTTCCCCCCCCCCCCCCCCCCCCCCCATCACGTCTCAGTTTGGAAGAGGAAAAGAGGTTAGAAGACCACAGAACACCTAATTCGTCCAAGATGAGCCGGAGAGCAGTAAACAGAGGTGAAGAGTCCATGGCCAGACAGGATGGGAGAGCGGAGAAGGGCGGAGACACAGGTGGTGATGATGATGAGGCAGGATGCAGTCCGGTAGACATGATGGATGATGGTGATGACCTGGCTCGAAGGAGTGAGATCCGGAGCAAGTACCGAGACCTCATCAGCACGGTTCAACGTGAGTGGAGGACACTTAAGCAATATCACACGAGAGGGAGTGTGTTATACTGAATATCAGCACGGCTGTGATTCGGTCGTAGGTACGAGGCCGCAGACCTCGAGTGTGATATTGCTTTTATACAACAGTTCTACAGCGCGATTTATTAGTTAACAGTAATAAGCGACAACAGATTATGATTTGTTTGTTTATTTAATCATAAAAATAAACAAAAAATAGTTCCGCAACTGAACTTCAAATGGACGGTTGCCTAGTAACCTGAACACAAACATGTAGTCTAATTAACGGTCATTTAGTAGAACATCTGTGCGGCGGAGTGATACATAGTTAAAGGTCCCAGTGCTGTTATACTGTATATCAGCACTCATGGAATGCCTCTTGTCCAATCAAATTACTTGGTCGGAACTAACTGTTGTATAAAGCATGATAGTCTTGTTTAGGACTGCCATATTTCCCCCACTTTGTGTAACTATTTTTGACACCTTTCAGGGATACTGAGTTGGCTTGACCATTGATTATATCTGTTCACAGAAAACCGAGAGGACATGTTGAAACCCAAAAACAACAAACTCACTGAGGTTCTGGAGGAGGCCAACAAACTTTTTAAAGAAGGTATGCTATGATAAATATTCTCTCTCACCTTTCTGCATAAGGCATGGGCCGGAGTCCAAAATTGTGAAGTTCATTTTCGCCCTAAGTATTTTATCGACGGTCTCTTTTACGCCATGGAAAAGGCAGAAACCAGAATGAAGAAGAAGTAAACAATGTTAGTGAGCCCATCTGTTCGGTACATGATAGATCTATTTTGGGAGTTGCACTTGAATTATGAAATGCCATCGTCGCGGAGTAAGTGGCTTTGTTCAAGCCTGTTTTCTATTGTCAAACATTGTAACCTCAGGGCTGTGGTTATAGTTTCTAAATAATGTGCATTATCTTTACTGTTCAAAGAAACAACTTCACCTGTTTATTTGTGTGCGTCTCTCGTCTATCTTGGTTTACTAAACTTTATTTAAACCACACAATACCAACGATGGCATCAGTGATGTTAGTCCAGTGAATGCAAGTAAACTGTTTGAACCTTTTTATCTTAGTGAATAGAGTTTACCCACCTTGCTTTGTGTGCTATTTGTTTTAGGGTTTTCCAACCTATTCAATCCATGGTGTTCAGGGTTTAACCTACTATATTAAAAAAAGGGGGGTCACATGTAGAAACTGTTGAAATTCCTACACTGTTCATCTGATTACCCTCAAATTACCCTCAATCAATGCTGAACGTCTGCACATCTTGATTGTTTCATTTCAAGTCTATTGTGGTGGTGTAAAGAGCCAAAATTATGAACGTTCTGTCAGTGTCCAAATATATATGGACCTATGAACTGTATAAGCAAAGTGCCTCTTCCCACCACCTTTCACAGTCCATTTCCCCTCCTGCTTTAATAATGACGTCGCTCTTTGTTTTCCCTCACAGTTCATCAGCCCCGGGAGGCAGTGCTGGATGCCCAGCTCCTCATTCTAGCAACAGACCTTGGCAAAGAGAAGGCCAGCCAACTGCATGCTGGGGGATCTACCTTTGACCCGGCTGCCTTCACTGAGAACCTTGTGAGTCAGAGTAGGAGGTGGTGGAGGATGAAGATAGTAGTTACTCTGATAGAAATCATCTCTAGTAATCTCCCAGAAGCAAAGTATCTTTGTCAGGGACCATATCATTGTATCTGCATTTAACTAGCCAGATGTCAGGATGTCTATTGATATGGTTGTCACAAGTCTTGTCAAATTTGCTTGTTCAGGACTTTGTATAAGTCTGATTGCTGAAACACTGTTTGTGTTTTGGATGGATTACCCAGCTCTCCTTCATGGGGCTGAATCGATTGGAGGATGAGGAGGAGGAAGCAGAGAAGGATGGCGCAACCGGCGGCTACCTACCCGCTGATGCCTGGCAGAAGTTGGCTAAGAGAGCAGAGTGCTGCTTCAGGACAGCCCCGACCTTCCACTACATGTGAGTGTCTCCTTCTCCTTCACCTCTTTGTGAGGATCGAGACAAAGGTGTCTACCGTACTGACCAACATGTGTCTTGTTATCCGACCAGCATATAAACCTGACTCAATTGTCACCCTATGTTCAGTCCTGAGCCTTCACTGTCGTATGTATCTGTATTTACCTGAGTTTCCTAGTAAAGTACCTACGTTTTGGATTATTGTGAACCTTGACGCCTGCGTTATTGCAGCACTTGGGTACACACACACCACTCCATCTCGTTATGTGCATGGAAGAAATTGATCAATTTGACTAATAATAACTAATTGTTATCGTCTTGGATGATTTTCCCCTGTATTTTTGCATGGAGAGTATATCTCTGATTAATCCCAGTGTCTGTTTTCTACCAGGCTGGGCTCGTTCCCGGCAGAGCCACCTCCACCAAGGCAACGGGTAGAGAGGCAGAGGAAGGTGCCCGGCCAGGAAGCCAAGAGGACCATGCCCATGCAGGTCTCTGTACTTCACACACTCAACATATCGTGGCGTTAGAATTATAAGGTTCTATCTCCATTTTTGTCAAAATTGAGTTTTTTTACATAATCTGATCCATTAGGTGTTTATTAAAGCCTGTGTGGTGTTATTTTTAAAATGTTGACATTTTTGAGTTAGTAATTCATAAAATACAAAGGTTCCATCTGACAAAACATAATGGAATGTAAAAACTTTGACGCTCAATATCTCTGAACTACCGTAGACGGAGATAGAACCGTATAATTCTAAGCTCACGATTTGTGTTTGGAGGATAGTGATGTTACCTAATTTATGTATTTTTTAGAGGGGGGGGTCTACGTCTCATCCAAGTCACATGATGCGTGAGCTAACATCTTCCTGTCTGCTAAACTCCACTGCTGTTGGAATAACGTTTAGCTTCAGGCAGCTAGGTACAAGTCCAGACAGTGTGGAGTATCATTGTTAGACCACCATTAGTGCTATCTATTTATAGCACCACTATAACTCGTGCTACTAGTTATATATCACATATCAGACTCCATCTTTTGGCCAGCAACGGTAACTTTTCCACCTACCTCAAATCTATGGACCGCTTTCAAATAAACACAACAACTCTGTAAAAAGCAAAGGAGCACAACACTTTCTGGTAGCTTTTTAGTCATACGTTTGAATACCTAATTGTTACCAATTCACACACGGTGTGGCGCTACATCATTTGTGGAGGACGACATGTTTACACTTGTTTGTCATTTTAAGTGAGGTCACCCAGAGTCCAAGATGGGGGAAATAGGTCATGTTTTTTAACTGTAGTTTGCTTGACTTTATCTTGCAGTTGATGAACTTTGAAGAATCCCACCAGGAGGCAACTGAGAAGGAGGTAGAGAGGATTCTGGGATACTTGCGAAGCTACTGATGACCGTGAGTTTTGACTGTTGTTTTGATATATATTATATTGTATTATATATATCGACTTGATGTTTACATTTAAGTTAATAATTGTATATCAGATCGATAGCCGTTGTGTCTCTCTTCACAGCGACATCACCTATCTCATATTATGCGTTTGTGATCGATCCCAACTCGTTCTCGCGGACAGTGGAGAACATTTTCCATACGTCTTTTCTGATCAGGGTGAGTGGCTTATGTTTGATAGGTATAGTTATCAATCGATGGGGGGGGCAACCACCACTGCAGCACTGCTACTCATTTATGAGATGCAGATAGTACTGTATATACATAGGGAGATACAACTTTAAGATTCCTACATTTACTATTACATAGCCAATGGAAGAATTATTGTATTCCTATATTTTGTGTTCCTTAGGATGGTTTGGCAAGGATGTACCTGGATAACGACAAGTTGCCTTGTATCGGTAAGAAAAAAACTACATTTCCCATCACACCTTCCGTACGCATGTGTATGAGTCTTTAATGAGTCATAAATATGTGTGCAGGTCGTGAGCTTAGAATGATAAGGTTCTAGGTCTATCTCCGTTTAGGGTAGTTCAGAGATATTGAGCGTCAAAGTTTTTACATTCCATTATGTTTTGTGAGATGAAACCTTTGTATTTTATGAATTACTAACAAAAAAAAATCAACATTTAAAAAATAACACCACACAGGCATTAGTAAACACCTAATGGATCAGATTATATAAAAAACTCAATTTTGACAAAAATGGAGATAGAACCTTATAATTCTAACGTCACAAGGTGTTGTGGTTGTATTAGCCGCCCTGGTAGGAGTAATATCTGTGAGGTTTCATGTTTACGAGTCCTGTTCTTGATGTTGCTTCCTTCCCATTATTCTGCAAGAATTATCTCAGGTTGTTCTGCAGGAATAACAGGTCGTTATTAATGTGAGTGCATGTGATTCAATAATACTGGGTCATTATTAATGTGAGTGCTTCATGTGATTCAGCTCCTGTGGAGGAAGGGGAGGTGGAGGCTGGAGGGTCGTCCACACAGCAGTGTGTCATCTCCATCAGCCGTAAGAGCTGGAGGGTGAGGGATGCTCTAGCTCTATACCCATCACTCTAGCTCTATACCCATCACTCTAGCTCTATACCCATCACTCTAGCTCTATACTCATCACTCTAGTTCTATACTCATCACTCTAGCTCTATACTCATCACTCTAGCTCTATACTCATCACTCTAGTTCTATACTCATCACTCTAGCTCTATACTCATCACTCTAGCTCTATACTCATCACTCTAGCTCTATACCCATCACTCTAGCTCTATACTCATCACTCTAGCTCTATACCCATCACTCTAGCTCTATACTCATCACTCTAGCTCTATACTCATCACTCTAGCTCTATACTCATCACTCTAGCTCTATACCCATCACTCTAGTTCTATACCCACCACTCTATACCCATCACTCTAGCTCTATACTCATCACTCTAGCTCTATACCCATCACTCTAGCTCTATACTCATCACTCTAGCTCTATACCCATCACTCTAGTTCTATACCCACCACTCTAGCTCTATACCCATCACTCTAGCTCTATACTCATCACTCTAGCTCTATACCCATCACTCTAGCTCTGTACCCATCAGACCCTTTGTATCTTACTCACTAAGCTCATCTATCTCACACACCAAACATCATATTTTTGTTCATAACTTAAAGGACTTTTTTAATGCTCTTTTTCAACAAGTTAATATAATTTATGTTCACACATTTGACAACCAGCTGATTGTAAAAAGGTTGTTTTATTTGATGTCATCTCATGCTTTGTTGTTTTCTGTCTCCTAGGAACTCATTGATGTCTTTGACATAACGGAGCCCTTAATCCATGCTCCAAGCACACAGGCTCAGGCAGATTGAGGCATCAGAATCTGTTAATACAATTTTTTGGGAAATGTTCATTTGTTTAGTTCTGACCTTTCTGAGCGACGATAATTAATATTTTCTTAGTTAATTCACAATTATTTTTTTATAGCACGATCATTTCTATGTAGGATAGATAATTTATAATTTGCGATCTGAAGAAGAGAATATAAGAAAAGAAGAATTTTATGTTCATAGAGTTGTATGGGTCAAAGTTGAAAGTTCGCCACAACTATCGCATGCCCTGCGTTCGCCTACAATGGCTAAACATCATCCAGATTTGATCTTCTGCAGAAAACAAGCCGGTGTTGGTAAGGTCTTACATTTTAATTCAGTAGATGTAAGCGCATTGATAGTGTCGTATATTTCTGTAGTATGTATGATCTATGTATGAATATGTAGTATATTTTAAACACACACACATACCAGGGCATGCAAGGACATGATGCCCTCTAACAATGAGGGTTCTATGGCAACCAGATGACCAACAGGGACCTCTGGGGGTTGGGCAAAGACACACATACACGCTGGCCCCTCCCCTCTGGAACGAAACGGGGAGAGAGAGAGAGAGCGTTCTCTTTCCAGCCCAGGTCCACGGGGAACAGACGTAATGTATATATCTGCCTGTAACTGATTAAATTGTCTTAAACTCAATATCTGTTCTTTGATTCATAATCAAGAAGAAATACTCAACACATGGCGAGCCTAGCAACGGAGTCTAAAAAAGGGAAATCTACGTTTGAAAACTTAAGCTGAAGCCACAGCTCTGAAGACGGTAAGAACGAAAATAGCGCTATTTTCTGTTTAAACTGCGAGGGGCGCGTGTACAACAGCTGTGTTTTCAAGCATTTTCTTTGAGACTAAAACAACCTTCAACTTTAAGGTTTAAAGTAAAGTAACTTGTTGGAAAAGGAAACACATCTTTCATAGTCTTTAAGCCTGGGTTGGTGATAAGGGCCGAATTTGGTAATTCGTTTTTTGGTGTAATATTGTGTTAAGATATTAGTTGAGTAACTAATAGATATTGTTTGGACGGTATTACGGAATATCGTGAGTGTGTGTGTAGAATTGTGTTAGTGTAAATGGACTGTGTAGTCTATTTTGTATTGTAGCAGTGAAAAACATACTCTTTGTCTGTGTGAAAGGACGCCATTAAACGGAGCAAGAACACGCACGCTCGGGCACGCGCGCAGACACGCGGACACACAGGGCCTTTAGACATCTCTGTGAAGAGACTGTGGAAACGTGAATACATTGTAGAATATTTGAATGAGATAAATAATAGTTTAACTGGATTGAAAGATAATCGTGAAGTTGTTGTGTCGTGGAAGATGGCATTATTGTGGAAAAGCAATGTTATGTTGTAAAGATTGATCTGGGAGTCCACGGCGGGTTTCCCCTCATAGGAGAAGGACAAAGACTAGCCCCTCCTTCCCCTACTCCATTTTACATGGAAGAGCTGGCGCATGCGCAATCGATGCGCGTTAGCCGGAGCACAGCTCCATCTGCTGGCCAAAACACGACAAGACATTTTTAAAACATTGGCTCTCTGTAAATTGATGAAATACAACCCTCCTTCATTGATGATGTTTGTAAATGATCGTTATATATTACTTTAATTAATTTAATTAATTACAAATTGATTGAATTAATTATTCAGATCATTTTATTTTTCTGTTTTCACAAAACTTTGATCAATTGTTTTGTGACAATCTAATGATATGTTGATAATAGCTAATTGACTTCACAGGTTTACATCAATGAAGTGTCAATGAATAATTCTAACTAATCATTCATTCAAGTCGATTTCTTTACAGATTGTAATTAATAATTAATCATTCATTCCTTTCAAATAACAAGTCGATTTCTTTACAGGTTGTAATTCATATTTGTAATTTACATCTTTTATTTTAGTTAGGTCATGTCCACAGCTTTTGATTAGGAATAGCAGAATAGTTTGTATTGATAATTAAGCAGTAAAAGGGTTTTTGTAAATCAGTGAATACTTAGGTGTTGACCAACCTTTGTGATTTAATAATTGTGTTGACCAGAACTGTAATAAGTATTGAATGAGTAATTAAGTGACACATATTCATAAACAATTAGGAAACACATTTAAGTATAAAGTACTTACACAGAGATTAGATTTAAGTTAATACTGCACTGACATACACAAGAGGCAAATCTGTTATTCTGAGTTGCAGGGTTTTGTGGGGACGGTTAATACAGTTATATTGGACTAGCATTTGTTTAGCAAACAAGGCAATAGGAAGGTGGGTTGTGAGAAAAGTACACCTTATAGAATATTTTCAGCATATTGAGCAGTATAAATCAATCAGCTTAAAATGGGAGCAAATTCAACGAAGGTGTTAAAAGATATTAGTGAGGATAGTGGAATATTGGCAACTTTATCCCCTATGGCTATAGTGGAAAAAATGAATCCTCTTGTTAGGGAAATTAGCAAAATGTCAACGAAATGGAATAGCCGTTGGGCATACATTGAACAGCCGTGGCCGAAAGAGGGCAGCCTTAATTTACAATTAATTGCAACATTGGAGATACTTATCAATGTACACAAGGCAAATCAGAAAGGGAAAGATAGGTCAGAGAAACGCAAGTTAGAATTAGACATCTTAGACCTCTTTAAGGTAGAGGGGCAGAAAGTAGCATCAGCTTGGAATGAGAAAACAGCTCACATGAATCCAGAAAAGAAAAATGAATTGGCCAGAACACTGGAACAGAAATTGAACATTCCATTCACAAACATGTGTCCAGTCTCCAGTCCCCCTCCATATGCTAAGGCAATGAAGGACCATTCCCAGAAGAAGAAGAAGAAGGAGCCAAGGGGAAAAGGGGACGACAGGAGTGACGAGGAAGATGACAGCGAAGATGGCAGTGAAGACTCAAGTGATGACGACAATGCTGATGAAGGCTACAACGCTCGGGTCAGGAAGATGATAGTCACAGCCGAAAAGAAAGGTGGGAGAAGACGCCAAGAGAGAGCGGAAAGAGAGGAAGGAAGACACCACAGATGGCTGAAGGAGCAACGAGAAAGAGAGGAAGAGGAAGATTGTCATCAAATGTCATCAAATACATTAAAGAACTGTCCAGTGCTGATTCGGGGTAACAAGATGGAATATCATCCGTGGCATCATACAGATCTGTCTGAAGTGATCGAGAAACTCCCAGTTCTGGAGGAGGGAGGACATTCGTGGACGCGAGAGGTCGACGTGATACTGACAGGAACGCAGGCCGCAATGGGAGACCTGAAAAGACTCTTAGCTTTTATTGCAGGATTGGATACAATGCAGGAAATATTGATGAAGGCAGGACTTCATAGATATATCAATACATCAGTTTATGATCCAGAGCTCTTCGCAGCAAACAGAGGCAAACTGTGGAAAGCAATCAGAGAGACTTACCCTACTCACATTCACCCAGACAATATCATTGTGAAGCCACTGGGGGGAGATGAGAATCCCCGGGGTTTTGTGGCCCGTGTGCACTCTCAATGGAGAAGTGTGACAGGGAAGGACGCTGAAGATAACCCCTTAGAAAAATCCATAATCAGGGAAAAAATACAAGAAGGGCTTCCTACCCCAGTTAAGGATAAGCTAGCAGAAGTGGTGGGGCTACGACACATGAACAAAGCTGTTTATATAGACCACGTAGCTCATCAAGTTGAGTTATATCGAAAGAATATTCAGATACAGAAGGCAGAAGACGAAGAATCACTCAGAATATTGACTCATGTGCAATTGACTGAAAGCGAGAGGAACATAGAGGGAGTGCAGGCTTTAGCCCCACAGCAACAGCCACCTGGAGTGCAGACTGCTACTTACCAGTCCTACTCACAGGGGCCACAAGGGGGGTATCCTGCTACTTACCAGTCCTACCCACAGGGGCCACAAGGGGGGTATCCATACCCACAAGGGCCACCAGGGGTGCAAGCGGTTCCATACCAGATGTACAACCAGCCTGGCCAAGGACCACCACCAGGGGGATGGACAGCAGCAGGGAAGAAGATGCTAGAACCGTGTTACCAATGCGACCAGAATGGACATCTAGCCTGTACCTGCTGCAACAGGCCCCAGGGGGGCGCAGGGGGGAGCCAAGGAGGAGGATATTGGCCTCCTACTACACCTGCTCCAGGAGTGATGAACCCTTACGGAGGCCCAGCAGCTGGCCTATAGGGGTGCCCGGAAGATCCGAGTGGGAGGTGCCAGCTGGTGGTGACAAAGAAGCCTGAAGGCGCCACGCACCTCCCTATGTCTAGAGAATATGTGAAGACAATCGGATTTGAGGGAATTAAACAGCTGATTCCTACAACTGAGCTTGTAGACTTAGAGTACAAGGGACAGAGAGCAACTCTGTCAACACTTGTGTCAGAACACACGCCAACAGGGCTGCTAGGGAGAGATGCTCTATGCCAATTGAACTGTACAGTAAAATGCACACCTGACGGCTGTCAGGTGACGGTGCCATCCGGTGTTCAGATTCCATCGACGGCCAGAGTGATTAAGCATAGAACAGACCTACAAGCTTTGCCTTTAAAGGGAGCTGATATAGAATATTGGGTTGATGGGTCTTGTTACGGGGTAGGAGAAACTTTGTGCGCTGGGTATTCCTTAGTTAAAGCACAGAATTCAAAGTTTATTGTAGAACAGGCTGAGGCAGTTCCTCAGCCTTGCTCAGCTCAGTTGGCTGAGTTGATTGCCCTCACAGAAGCATGCAACTTGGGAACCGGACGGAGAGTGACAGTGTACACCGACTCTGCCTATGCACATAATGTTTGTCATTTTAATGGAGCTGTATGGAGGGGGCGGGGTTTTAAGAGAACTGATGGTACGCCTATACAGCATCACGCACAGATCATGAAGCTGTTACAAGCCATGATGAAGCCAAAGGAATTAGCCATAGTGAAGTGTGCCACACACAGGTCTGACTCATCACATGTCACACAAGGTAACAGGGCTGCAGAAGATGCAGCCAAAGCCATTACAGGAGCAGACAAGGCAGGTAAAGGTCTTCTGGTCACACATGAAAAGCAATTACAGGGCATGGTCACACTTGAGGATTTATTGATGTTACAGAGTAGAGCAACTATGTTAGACAAGAACGTTTGGCTAGCAAGGGGGGCAAGTCAGGATGACACAGGTCTATGGAGGAATCATGAGGGGTTGGTTGTAGCACCCTCAGATTTAATAGGCATGTTAATACGGGAAGCTCATGGATTAGCACATGTGGCTAGGGGGGAGGTAAGACGCAAGATCACCAAGGAATATGGGTTTTGGAGTCCATATTTGATGGAACAGATTGACCATGCTTTAGGTCAATGTGGGGTCTGTTGGAGAAACAACATCAGAGTGGGTACACCAGTGGTGTCTGGGCATATCCCTACCCCAATAGGGCCACGGGTGGTGGACAGGGGGGTGGATGTACAGAGTAGGCAGGATGTTGTGCCAACAGGTGCCGAGGTCCCCAGAGAACCTGAGAAGGAGGAGCTACGACGAGATGCTGTGGTGTTGCCTGAGCCAGTGGCAATGCCAGTGTTACAGCCAGTGACATTACCGGCAGTGCCTGAAACCGAGGGGACAGTGGAAAGCTGTCCAGATGCCAATGAACCAGAAACCAACGAAGCAGAGAGTGTTGACAGTCTGGAGGTCCAGCCTGGGAGTGTCCAAAGCCTGGACACCTGTGCTACTGGGGATGCTGGCGAGTGCCTGCATCATGCTTCAGATGATGCTGAGGGCGACTCCCCAGACCTTGATCAGCGTGGGAGGGGACCAGGCGGCTGCCTGAACCTCAATGACACTGACGGACGACGACCAGTTAGGAAAAGATTAAAGACTATGAATAGGGTAGTGAAGCAGCAGATCAAAGGGAACGACGGGAATGGACAGCAGATGATAGCATGGCTGGAAACGGTCTTAGGGGCATGGGAAACTTATTTTGCTAAGATAGGAGCACCTATTATAGCAGACATGATTTTTGACTTTCTTAGGAGGCAGGGCCTCATTGACTGTTTTTGGAAAATCAGTCACTCAGTCCACGTTAATGAACTTTTCAGAAGACTAGTCCTCACCTGAGGTGAAGATCTATGCATTAATGCATTCCCTTTGTCCTATGCTTACTGTTGGAGAATTATGTGTTATGATAACTGAATGTCATTATTTGTGTATTGTTTGTTTGTTTCTATATCGTGTGATTGAGGTCAGTTGAGAAGTGATGTGGTGGTTATACAAAGCTAGGAGAGAGGTTCTGTTCCTAGCGCAACGAAAATGGAAGCTCCTGACTATGAAAGTGTTATCAATCTGAGACAGCGGTAAAGGCTGTTCTCCAACTGGGTACAAGTGCTAGTAACCTCTGACCCTGACGCTTCAAGGACAAAGAAAACATCGGTCGTTGGAAGTTTCTGTATTGATTTGTGCATGATGAACTGTGTTTAGTTTAATTGTGATTGTTATTTTCAAAATTCTTTTTATTATTGGTTGTTTTCTATTTTTTGTTTATGATATCTTTGGTTCCTAATACTGGTCCTGGGTTGGTCTGTGTTATTGTGCTTCTTGTGTTGTGTGTTGGTGTAGTTTTTCTGTCTGTTGTTGTTTATTTTTTTTTTAATTTTTTTTTGGGATGTTTTGTGGGGTTTTGTGTTTTTGTTTTTGTTTTATGGTAGTTTAGTTTCGGAACACCCTCTGGGTGGTCCGAGGGGGGATGTGTCGTATATTTCTGTAGTATGTATGATCTATGTATGAATATGTAGTATATTTTAAACACACACACATACCAGGGCATGCAAGGACATGATGCCCTCTAACAATGAGGGTTCTATGGCAACCAGATGACCAACAGGGACCTCTGGGGGTTGGGCAAAGACACACATACACGCTGGCCCCTCCCCTCTGGAACGAAACGGGGAGAGAGAGAGAGAGCGTTCTCTTTCCAGCCCAGGTCCACGGGGAACAGACGTAATGTATATATCTGCCTGTAACTGATTAAATTGTCTTAAACTCAATATCTGTTCTTTGATTCATAATCAAGAAGAAATACTCAACAATAGTGTGTGGTATTTGGCAATGGTCGGTCGAAAGAATGTTACCACAGAGAAGGAGAGAACCAAACCAATCTGTCAATTGTATTGTATTTTTATCTTGTTATTAAAGTTTGGACTGTTGTTTGACGTTTAGCAATTCCGGGTTTTTGTTTCAGTTTAAAGGGTTAGCCGGTTTGTTATTTTTCATTCATGATAAACGTGTACCGTGTGGCAGCCCTCTCACTATGTGCTGTGGCCAGACGTTTTCCACAGAACTTTTTTTCAACACTTTCATTTTTAAAGGTTTGAACATTGATAAATTTACCTTCAGTATCATACACGGGGAAGAAATTGATACATCATTTATTTGCATACATCTAGCCTTGCTTTTCCCGCTTTGACACACAGAAACACTAATATTATTAATTTCTATCCTCCCGCTATCCTTGTTCTGCTCAGACTAGCAGAGATTTTGTATGACAGCGATCTGACCAGTGTAACCCTAACCCTGTATGAGGAGAAAAAACTAAGCACATAGGATAATTACATTGGAGTCAGATTATCAATATTAGACATGTTTTGCTATCAACAAAACATAGCCAAAAGTCTCTGCCAAACATTCATGTGAAAACTGATATTATTATATTTGCTCTACAGCCTGAGTCAGTTCAACCATTCTTCCTGTTCTAAAATGGTCATTGTATTCCTGCTATTTTTATGCAATAAAACGTATGTCACCCCATTATTCTATCCAGACTGTTTGAGAGTCTAGTTTCCTCCTTGTAGCTACAGTATCAGTGCACCCAGGTGGCAGGCTGCAGGTTATGATGTTCTCCACATGAGGGCGCTGGTGATCCCACTGCTTTTCCATTCCATGGAGTGGAATGTTACTGTGCTGCTACACAGCTGGATACATTCATCAATAATAGGAGGCCTTTCATATAAATAAAAACATTGGAAAATATAACAGTTTTTTATACTGCTGCTGAAACAATTCGGAGTGCCAGATGTGTGATAGTTTCAACCACTGAATAGGAAATATTCTCATGAAGTTCTGGATTCGCCAATTCGCTTTGTGTTGTGCTGACGACAGTTGACCACCAGATGGCGCCGTGCCTAGTGTTTCTGCTATATGGCCGTGATGATAGCGCCCTCACGTGTTCATACATTAGTATTGCAGTGTATCTGTTACGTTCTACGTTCGCTAGGGAGAAGAAGAAGTAACAAAGTATTACTGGTGTTATGTAACAAGGAGTTTTATTATAGCAAGGATAAATTAAAGTCTTATTGGTATTGAGAAAAACAGAACTGGAGTTACAACAAATGCTTCAAACAAAAATAAACAATAAACTCATCCGTGATGGTTCTTTAAACAATAATTACTAACAGGTTTCTAACACAAGGTATAAACTAACAAGTATCAAACTAACAAGTATCAAACTAACAAGTATCAAACTAACAAAGTAGTACAACAAAAGAATGGTGGGCACACAGCTCCTGCTGCTTTCATGTCAATGTCTTTTAAATGATGTGGCCTCTGATGATTGGCTGGTTTGGAGTTGATCGGCTGGAGTTGATTGGCTGGAGTTGATTGACCACTGCTGGAGTTGATTGGCAATTATCAAGGGGGGGGGGGGGGATCCTCTGGACTGGACTTATCTCCTATGGCTGTTAAAGAGACATACACACAAACACACAGACAACCAGGCTACTCATAGCCGTCACAGTATCAGATGAGTGCTACGTAAACGCATTTAAACAGTATTGTTCATTCAATGTACATTGTTTTGATCTCAATCATTCTAAATAAATAATGTTAACTCATTCATAAAGACAAGTGTAGTGAATCCAGAACCTGAGATAAGGAGATCAGCGAGAGAGAGAAAGCCTGTTTGAGTGTAAAGTCTGTAGTAGGATCTACCAATGCTCACTCAGCGACGCAACAGTTTGCCAAACACTACAATAGTGATGCATGGTGGTGTAATTATTTTGCCCAGTGCAAGTCATGTATGCCTATAGTATCACTCTTTCTGCCCATTGATTAATTTGTATAAATGTTGTTTAGTTTGAGGAAGTGCACGGGGGCGTGACAGATGATTGAATGAGTGAGAGGAAACCACAGACACCTGTGGCAGAGTTGGCTGTGTGTTTGGAGAGCGTGCGACAATGACGTATTACTATCTTGTTATTTAAGTTTGGACTATTGTTTGACGTTTAGCAATTCCGGGGTTTTGTTTCAGTTTAAAGGGTTAGCCGGTTAGTTATTGTTCATTCATGATGAACGTGTAAAAGACGACCAAAGGGTGATGTCGTGGTTGGGTGGAGGGTGGTGATGTTGTGGTTGGGTGGATGGTGGTGATGTCGTGGTTGGATGGAAGGTGGTGGCATTGTGGTTGGGTGGAGGGTTGTGGTTTCGTGGATGGATGGAGGGTGGTGGTGGTTTCGTGGCTGAGGGGAGGATGGTGGTTTCGTGGCTGAGGGGAGGATGGTGGTTTCGTGGCTGAGGGGAGGATGGTGGTTTCGTGGCTGAGGGGAGGGTGGTGGTGTTGTGGCTGGAAGGCTGTGGTTTCGTGGCTGGGTGGAAGGTGGTGGCATTGTGGTTGGGTGGAGGGTGGTGGTTTCGTGGCTGGGTGGAGGGTGGTGGTGTTGTGGCTGGGTGGATGGAAGGTGGTGGCATTGTGGTTGGGTGGAGGGTGGTGGTTTCATGGTTGGGTGGAGGGTGGTGGTGTCTAATATTTGTAAACACTTGTAAATATACTTTTCGCGAAGGCAATAAAGCCTTTTATTTAGGATTGGTGGTGTCGTGGCTGGGTGGAGGGTGGTAGTGTCATTGCTGGGTGGAGTGTGGTGTTGTCATGGTTGGGTGGAGGGTGGTGGTGTCATGGCTTGGTGGAGGGTGCTGGGGGTTCGAGGGTGGTGGTGTCATGGCTGGGTCGAGGGTGGTGGGGTTGGAGGGTGGTGGTGTTGAGGGTGGTGGTGTTGTGGTTGTGAATGGGTGGAGGATGGTGATGTTGTGGCTGGGTGGAGGGTGGTAGTGTTGTGGCTGGGTGGAGGTTGGTGGTGTTGTGGCTGGATGGATGGATTGAGGGTGGTGGCGTTGTGGTTAGGTGGAGGGTTGTGGTTTTGTGGCTGTGGGGAGGGTGGTGGTGTTGTTGTGGCTGGGTGGAGGTGTTGTGGCTGGGTGGAGGGTGGTGGTGTTATGGCTGGGTGGATGGATGGATTGAGGGTGGTGGCGTTGTGGTTAGGTGGAGGGTTGTGGTTTCGTGGCTGGGGGGAGGGTGATGGTGTCTAATATTTGTAAACACTTGTAAATAAATATACTTTTAGCGAAGGCAATAAATCATTTTATTTAGGATTGGTGGAGTCGTGGCTGGGTGGAGGGTGTTGGGGTTGGAGGGTGATGGTGTCATGGCTGGGTCGAGGGTGGTGGGGTTGGAGGGTGGTGTTATGGCTGGGTGGAGTGTGTTAGGGTGGAGGGTGGTGGTGTTGTTGTGCCTCGGTGGAGGGTGGTGGTGTCATGGCTGGGTGGAGGGTGGTGGTGTCATGGCTGGGTGGAGGGTGTTTGGGTTGGAGGGTGGTTGTGTTATGGCTAGGTCGTTGGGTGAAGGGTTGAGTGTGTTAGGGTGGAGGGTGGTGTCATGGCTGGGTGGAGGGTGGTGGTGTCATGGCTGGGTGGAGGGTTTAGTGTTTTAGGGTGGAGGTTGGTGGTGTTGTGGCTGGGTGGAGGGTGGTGGTGGTGTTGTGGCTGGTTGGAGGGTGGTGGTGTCATGGATGGCTGGAGGGTGTTGGGGTTGGAGGGTGGTGTCATGGCTGGGTCACCGTCCATAAAAGGTGTGAGTGTGTGTGTGTACGCGTCTCTGTTTGTGTGCGTGTGTGTGTGTGTTGACCAACCTTTGTGTGTGTGAGCAAACTTGTAACGCCCCTCTCCCAGGCCTCTGGAGTGGATCGAGGAGCAGAAAACAGGGGCGTTCCTAAGTGTGTCCTAAAGGCTCAGAGGAGCCCCCTGTCTTCCTGGAGGTGCATTACAACAGCTGCCCCAACAGCACACACTCCACTGCTGCTGGTGGGCAAGGGTGTCACCTTCGACAGGTAAAACACACACACCTCCTTCTTCACCACCGCCATCATCTTCACCCTACCACCACCTCCACCACAACAGACATCACCTTTCAGGCACTCACTCATACCTTGTCCACCCTCTCTCTCCCTTTCTCTCTGCTCTCTGGTGGCAGCTGTAGGATCTCTCTGAAGCCGCCCTCGGGGATGGACGCCATGAGGGCTGACATGGGAGCTGCCGCCACTGTTTGTGCGTCCATCGTCACGACAGCAGCCCTGAACCTCCCTATCAACGTCAGCGGTGAGCTTGTGGACTCCAGTTGGACAGAGTATTCGATTTTGTAGTGTGTGAGTGTGTGTATGTATGCAAGTGGAGGAGGTGTCTGTATGACTGTATGTCTGTCTGTATGTCTGTGTGCATGTCTGCATGTCTGCGGAGGAGGTGTATGTATGTAAGTGGAGGTGGTGTCTGTATGTATGTAAGTGGAGGAGGTGTATGTATGTAAGTGGAGGTGGTGTCTGTATGTATGCAAGTGTTACAGACTTGTATGTATTGTATTATGTCCTGTGTCTGTTTTTGTTTTCATTCTGTCTGTCTCCCCCTAGGTGAAGTGGTGTGCATGTGGTTCCTCCCCTGTTGGTTATTGGGTCCTGTCCATCATCGTTATCTCGTCAGCCCTCACCTGTGTTCAATCAGTTGTCATCCAAACCCAGAAGATCATCTCCTACTTAATGTGTGTTTTGTCATGTGTAGCGAGAGAGGGAAGGGGTGGTGTTTTGTTTGACTAGTTTGTTTATAATCTGTTACCAGAAATTGTTTCTTTTGTTCATAGCTGTGGGTTTAGTGTGTTGATGGACCCCTGTTTTCTCTTTTCTTCCCCACGGGAGAAGGGCTAGGTAAGATACCCTGGGGTATACATTACATCACGTAGATAACCGCTGTCTAAAAACATTAGGTAAGATGCGAGCGGGTGTCACGCCCCGTAGTTCTGTAGCAGGTAGTTTAGGTTCCGGGTAGGTTAGTTAGTATGTGATATAGGTAGGTCAGAGGTGTAGGGAAGAATAGGGCTGTGTTTTGTTGTGACACCGTTCGCATGGTCCTTCTCCTACCCTTTGTTAATCCCCAGTTGTTTTTGGGTCATTGTTAATGTTATATGACTGTTGTCAGTAATATTTGTAAACACTTGTAAGAGGGTGGTGTCATGGCTGGGTGGAGGTTGGTGATGTTGTGGCTGGGTGGAGGGTGGTGATGTTGTGGCAGGGTGGAGGGTGGTGATGTCGTGGCTGGGTGGAGGTTGGTTGGGTGGATGGATGGAGGGTGGTGGTGGTTTCGTGGCTGAGGGGAGGATGGTGGTTTCGTGGCTGAGGGGAGGATGGTGGTTTCGTGGCTGAGGGGAGGATGGTGGTTTCGTGGCTGAGGGGAGGATGGTGGTTTCGTGGCTGAGGGGAGGGTGGTGGTTTCGTGGCTGAGGGGAGGATGGTGGTTTCGTGGCTGAGGGGAGGATGGTGGTTTCGTGGCTGAGGGGAGGATGGTGGTTTCGTGGCTGAGGGGAGGATGGTGGTTTCGTGGCTGAGGGGAGGGTGGTGGTGTTGTGGCTGGGTGGAGGGTGGTGGTGTTGTGGCTGAGGGGAGGATGGTGGTTTCGTGGCTGAGGGGAGGGTGGTGGTGTTGTGGCTGAGGGGAGGATGGTGGTTTCGTGGCTGAGGGGAGGATGGTGGTTTCGTGGCTATGGGGAGGATGGTGGTTTCGTGGCTGAGGGGAGGATGGTGGTTTCGTGGCTGAGGGGAGGATGGTGGTTTCGTGGCTGAGGGGAGGATGGTGGTTTTGTGGCTGAGGGGAGGATGGTGATGTTGTGGCTGGGTGGAGGGTGGTGTTGTGGCTGGGTGGAGGGTGGTGTTGTGGCTGGCTGGAGGGTGGTGGTGTTGTGGCTGGGTGGAGGGTGGTGGTTTTGTGGCTGGGTGGAGGGTGGTGGTTTCGTGGCTGGGTGGAGGGTGGTGGTGTTGTGGCTGGGTGGATGGAAGGTGGTGGCATTGTGGTTGGGTGGAGGGTTGTGGTTTCGTGGCTGGGGGGAGGGTGGTGGTGTCTAATATTTGTAAACACTTGTAAATATACTTTTCGCGAAGGCAATAAAGCCTTTTATTTAGGATTGGTGGTGTCGTGGCTGGGTGGAGGGTGGTAGTGTCATTGCTGGGTGGAGTGTGGTGTTGTCATGGTTGGGTGGAGGGTGGTGGTGTCATGGCTTGGTGGAGGGTGCTGGGTGTTGGGGTTGGAGGGTGGTGGTGTCATGGCTGGGTCGAGGGTGGTGGGGTTGGAGGGTGGTGGTGTTGAGGGTGGTGGTGTTGTGGTTGTGAATGGGTGGAGGATGGTGATGTTGTGGCTGGGTGGAGGGTGGTAGTGTTGTGGCTGGGTGGAGGGTGGTGGTTTCGTGGCTGGGTGGAGGGTGATAGTGTTGTGGCTGGGTGGATGGAAGGTGGTGGCATTGTGGTTGGGTGGAGGGTTGTGGTTTCGTGGCTGGGGGGAGGGTGGTGGTGTCTAATATTTGTAAACACTTGTAAATATACTTTTCGCGAAGGCAATAAGCCTTTTATTTAGGATTGGTGGTGTCGTGGCTGGGTGGAGGGTGGTAGTGTCATTGCTGGGTGGAGTGTGGTGTTGTCATGGTTGGGTGGAGGGTGGTGGTGTCATGGCTTGGTGGAGGGTGCTGGGTGTTGGGGTTGGAGGGTGGTGGTGTCATGGCTGGGTCGAGGTTGGAGGGTGGTGGTGTTGTGGTTGTGAATGGGTGGAGGTTGGTGTTGTGGCTGGATGGATGGATGGATTGAGGGTGGTGGCGTTGTGGTTAGGTGGAGGGTTGTGGTTTTGTGGCTGGGGGGAGGGTGGTGGTGTTGTTGTGGCTGGGTGGAGGTGTTGTGGCTGGGTGGAGGGTGGTGGTGTTATGGCTGGGTGGATGGATGGATTGAGGGTGGTGGCGTTGTGGTTAGGTGGAGGGTTGTGGTTTCGTGGCTGGGGGGAGGGTGGTGGTGTCTAATATTTGTAAACACTTGTAAATAAATATACTTTTAGCGAAGGCAATAAATCATTTTATTTAGGATTGGTGGAGTCGTGGCTGGGTGGAGGGTGGTAGTGTCATTGCTGGGTGGAGGGTGTTGGGGTTGGAGGGTGATGGTGTCATGGCTGGGTCGAGGGTGGTGGGGTTGGAGGGTGGTGTTATGGCTGGGTGGAGTGTGTTAGTGTGGAGGGTGGTGGTGTTGTTGTGGCTGGGTGGAGGGTGGTGGTGTCATGGCTGGGTGGAGGGTGTTTGGGTTGGAGGGTGGTTGTGTTATGGCTAGGTCATTGGGTGAAGGGTTGAGTGTGTTAGGGTGGAGGGTGGTGTCATGGCTGGGTGGAGGGTGGTGGTGTCATGGCTGGGTGGAGGGTTTAGTGTTTTAGGGTGGAGGTTGGTGGTGTTGTGGCTGGGTGGAGGGTGGTAGTGGTGTTGTGGCTGGTTGGAGGGTGGTGGTGTCATGGCTGGCTGGAGGGTGTTGGGGTTGGAGGGTGGTGTCATGGCTGGGTCACCGTCCATAAAAGGTGTGAGTGTGTGTGTGTACGCGTCTCTGTTTGTGTGTGTGCGTGTGTGTGTGTTGACCAACCTTTGTGTGTGTGAGCAAACTTGTAACGCCCCTCTCCCAGGCCTCTGGAGTGGATCGAGGAGCAGAAAACGGGGGCGTTCCTAAGTGTGTCCTAAAGGCTCAGAGGAGCCCCCTGTCTTCCTGGAGGTGCATTACAACAGCTGCCCCAACAGCACACACTCCACTGCTGCTGGTGGGCAAGGGTGTCACCTTCGACAGGTAAAACACACACACCTCCTTCTTCACCACCGCCATCATCTTCACCCTACCACCACCTCCACCACAACAGACATCACCTTTCAGGCACTCACTCATACCTTGTCCACCCTCTCTCTCCCTTTCTCTCTGCTCTCTGGTGGCAGCTGTGGGATCGCTCTGAAGCCGCCCTCGGGGATGGACGCCATGAGGGCTGACATGGGAGCTGCCGCCACTGTTTGTGCGTCCATCGTCACGGCAGCAGCCCTGAACCTCCCTATCAACGTCAGCGGTGAGCTTGTGGACTCCAGTTGGACACAGAGTATTCGATTTTGTAGTGTGTGAGTGTGTGTATGTATGCAAGTGGAGGAGGTGTCTGTATGTCTGCATGTCTGCGGAGGAGGTGTATGTATGTAAGTGGAGGTGGTGTCTGTATGTAATATATATTATAGTATTAGTGGTAACACGGATGACGTCGCAAGTAAGTAGCAAGCTGGCTCCAATTTTGAGGCAAATGTATCGTAAAAAGTCGTAACGCTCTATGTAAAGCCAATGTATGTGATTCCTAACTAGCTACATTAGAATTTTCATTTACAAATCATTATTCGTCTAACTAAGTCATTGGTAGCTAGCTACATACTTTGTGTTATTGTTATTCTATTAGCCTACTAAAGTAGCTAGCTAGTATTTAAAATTTTGTTGTTGCGAGATAATACGGAGCTAGTTATCTGCACTTGGAAAGTGTGTATCAGGACTGACATGTTGTTCTTTTTTGCTGTTGTGTTGACATGTTTCCCCATTTAGCCTGGTAATGGACGATAGTCGTGAACATGGAACTAGACGAAGACAAAGTGTTGGTCCTGTTGGAGTGGGTAAGTAAGAAGTTAGGCTCAATTCTGTAGCTTACTATTTGATATGACATGGCACAGGCCATAGCTAGCAAGCTCTAGTAGTTGATATTGATAATTGTTCATGCAGACTCAAACCTTTTTCTCATCTCCAGATCAACAGCTTGAAATTGGACCAACCATTGCTACAAATCAATCAGTTACAAGATGGCTTGTTGTTGCTGAGATTAATGCATAACTTGTGAGTAAAGCGAATGTGCTTGGTTATATTTTACATTAAATTCCTACAGTGGGGTGCAAAAATGTGGCCACCCCTAGTCAAAATGCCTTTTACAATTAATACCTAAGTAAAAAGAAGCAAACCTAAGCTCTAAATGGTAAACATGACACATTTCATCACATTTTGAAGCAAGATTAATTTAGATTTGTCTTTTTACAATTTCAAAATAATAAAACAAGGAAAAAGGCTGTGTGCAAAAGTTTGGGAACCCTGTCAGCTAGTACTTTGTAACTCCTCCTCTGGCAACTATAACAGCTTGCAAATGCTTCCTGTAGCCAGCTAAGAGTCTTTCTGTTCTTCTCTACAAATGCTTCACCCTTTTCTCCAAACATACCTTCTTTGGTTGTGGCCAAAAAGTTCAATTTTGGTTTTGTCAGTTCAAAGCACATTGTTCCAATAGGCTTCAGGTTTCTCAAGGTTTTCTTTTGCATACTTCAGACGCTTCATTTTGTGTTGAGGTCGTAGGAAAGGCTTCTTTCTGTCAACTCTGCCATGTAGGTCTTTGTTGTTTAAGGTACGCTGTACTGTTGTCCTGTGAACAACTAGACCGGTGTCTGCTACTGTTTTTTGCAGATCTTTTGCAGTGATCTGTGGGCTCTTCTGAGCATTTCTCACCAGATCTCGGGCCATTCTATTTGACATTTTTCTTGGTCTTCCAAATCTTGCCGTGACTTCAATTGTTCCATTTATTTTCCATTTTCTCATGATGTTTCTGACAGTGGAAATGGGTAGTTTGAAACGTTGCGAGAGTTTTTTGTAGCCTTCTCCTTGATGGTGGAAGTGAACTGTCTCTTCATTCTGATATCCTTGGACAACTGTTAAGAGGAACCCATGGTTTTTAACTCCAGACACAACAGCCACCACAGTCAGGCTTTAGAAGGCATGGAGTTACTTCAGAATATATAGTTCAACCCTGGAATTATATTCACCTGACTCATTGAAGCCCTAACGACTGAATCACCTTGGTCTGGGCCTTAGTAATCATCTTCTCAAAAGGTAACAAAGAATAATCCAAAAGGGTTCCCAAACCTTTGCACAGGGCCCTTTTCCTTTTTAAAAAATGAGAAATGAGAAAAACAAAACATTGAAATAAAAAGAAACCTTTCTTTAAAATGTGCGGAAAGGTGTCATGTTTAACTTTCAGGTTTGCTTTCAATCACTTGGAGATTAATTGTAACAGACATTAAAACCAGGGGTGCCCAAGTTTCTGCACCCTATGTGTAGGGTAGACATTTCTACACAGTATGTGTGTTTTTGGGGGGATGTGTGTGGCTTCCATTCTCTCTGATGTATCTGCACAGCAGTCAGCCATGTATCTGGGTCTTTTTGTGCAGATGATCTTGTGTGTTGTGCTTGTCTTTATTGATAGCTTTCTCCCTAACAGGAAGGGAGTGGAGACCCCTCAGTCCTGCCTGGACCAGCCCATTCAGGCGCGGTTGAGCTTGCTCTCTGACTTCCTTCAAGGTGGGGCACACTTCTAAATACGTTGCCTTAACTTAATCAGTTAAGCTTCATTTTGCAGTCTTTTCCAAGTGCAATTGACTACTTATCTAACTACTTTTCAAGGATAAGAGAATCAGTTTAGGTTAATCTGTCTGGTTAGATTGTCCACTCAAAATACAAATGCCTTGCACCTTGTTATGCCCAAATTACACTGGCTGCGTTAGCTGTGTGTGCGTGGCAGAATTTTGCAGAACTTTCTGTCTTCCCTACTGCCCATGTTTTTTGTTACGCCTCTAATGCGTAGCTGCTACAGCCAGGCCTATCTTTGTACATTCAGATTGACCAAATCTCTTCTTTTGTACATGTGGTACACAGAGAACCACCATCAGAAGACCTGAGAGCTCTATTGGGCTGATATGCTAGCAAAAGCTCTTTCAGATATTCTGGTGCTGTGCCAGTGAGAGCTTTATAAACAAGCAGAAGGATCTTGAAATCTATCCTGAACTTAACAGGAAGCCAGTGTAGAGTCTCTAAAATAGGAGTTATATGAGCTTGTCTGCTTGTTTTGGTTAAAACTCTTGCTGTGACTCATTGCAGCTGGCCAATCGCTTTCTTCGGAAGACCAGAAAGGAGACCGTTACAATAGTCCAAACTATTTCACTATGAATAGTTCTGGGTTCAGTCTCTACTGTCATCCATCCTTAATGAGCGATTCAAAAAGTGCAATGGTTATAAGCAAAACGCAGTCATGCACACACAGACAGGGAAACACAGAGAGAAGCAAAGAGAAAGTGTGTATGTGTGTGTGAGCAAGAGAGAGAACGGTAGAAAGAGTAGTGGACAAATTATTCAGAGCATGTCCATTTCCACAGGAATGTTATTGGTTTTAATATTTTGCGATCGTGCCAACGACATGTCATTTCATGCGACTTCGATCTCAACATAAGCAAGATGGAAATGTATACCGTCACAATGTTGCCGTGGCAAGAGAATAACCAAACTACCGAACAAAGAGAGAGAGGGAGAAATCACTGGAAAAATACTGCCCTTCATGGTGCATGATGTTCTTTTAACTTATTAACATAATATGATTATAGTCTACCTGGGGTTTCTGCTTTGAAACAGATAGCGGAAGTATTGATTTAAAAAAAAGTTAGACATATTTAGATGTAGACATTGAAACTGTAGTCTATGTTGCTGGTTAAGATAATTTTCACGTCGGCCTCACACGTGAAAAATAGGCCAGACTCTGACTCTATAGCAAGCGAGTCGGAGGAGCCAGCATGAGGTGCACGTGAGAGCTCTAGCCCATTAGCATGGGCGCCTAAATGAAACTCACACGCCGCTGAGGTAAGGCGAGGTTGACGCTTCCAGTGTAATTTGGGCCGTAGTCTTTTACTTAATTTCCCCAGATGGCCAGCTCCCTCTCTCCGTCAGTCTTCCTCATAACTCTCCACATGTCTCTCCTTCTATCTATTTTTCAGGAGACTGCAGGTACAGTTCAGACCACGGAGCTATGGTCTCCTGGGAACATCTCAGTAATGGTGTAAACCTAGAGATGGAGCTATCAAAGGTATCTGCTTTATCACTGCATAAATGACAGTTATTGATTTTCCAGGCACAATCTGACTGTCCCAATCCCTTATAACATCACATGATCCCACAGCAAGGCAAGCATATTAATGCATCTGAGAAATATCAACCACCACAGACCAAACACAGACCAAGTTTCAGAATTGTAATCCACACTCACGGACAGAACTGGACAGAACTAGAGCATCGCTACTACTAGTGGGGTCACCCTGTGTGCTCAATCATACCTGTTGTGTTTTCTCAGGTGGTTCTACTGCTGCTCCACCATGCTGTGTATAATGATCATTATACCCTTCACACACTGGGGCATAACATTGAGGTAGGGGACAGGGCCTCATTATTGTAGACCTAAGTAACCACAGCATTTAAAGCAGTTTTTAAATGACAGTTCCATACTGTAGCATGTCATTTATAAGTTATATTTGTAAATACATAAGTGGCTCATTCCTTATCCCTTAGCTTGAGCTTGTCACCATGCTTCGCTTTGTTGTGGACGACGAGAACGGCCTCTGTGAGCAGTGATCTGGAGAAGTATCTGAAGAAAAGGAAAAGTAAGTCACAACATTTTTCTGTGTTTCATATTCATATTCAACAACACTGCCCCTGCAGTGGTCTGCACAGAGTTCTGAAATAACAGCAAGTATCTCTCTCTCTCTCTCTCTCAAATGTTTCAGCCTTTGCTAGTAGATGGGGGTCTAGTGCCTCCTCTTTCACGGATGATGAGTCGCCTGTCTTCAACCGCAAACAGAGGGTCCAGTTCATGCAGCTCCACACTGTGGCCTCCTCCTCAGTCAGGTATACTTTTCCATTTACTGTGATCATGTCATTTTGGGGGTGTTGAAATGGGTACAACGGCAACTCAGACTCTAGGTACATTGCCTGTTCCGAGGCATGGGTATTGCCAAATTACATTTGAATTTAGTGTTGATGAATTAAATCACCCATGTACTGTACACTGCAGACATTTTTGCAAATACTTTTATGCTCTTCAGCTCTCCCTTGCAGGATCTGATGAACACTCCTCAGTTCAGACTGAGGAAGCTGCAGAGGCAGCTGTCCCAGGAGAGAGACATGAGGGATGAGCTGGAGAGAGAATTGGCTAACAGTAGCACCACTATCACATAGAGAGGTATGCATTTCTCTGCTATTTAAGCAATCCATCAGGTTGATTTTATTTGTGCTATTGTATGAAAATTGCTTTTATATCTCCAGGTGCTACTACTTATACTGAGCTTCCTGCATTCTAATTGTCCCCCCCCCCCCTTAATAGAAGCCCAAATCTACCAGTTGCAGTATTGTTTAGAGAAGCTGAAAAGAAATCAGGCTGAACAGGAGCTGGAGCCCAGAGCGGAGCTACAGGAGCTCCAGAGCAAGAACCAAACGTAAGGATGGAGGAAGGGTGGAGGGAGGAGGAAAAAAGATGAATAACATTATGGAGGGTTGGGGAACTCTGTGTGACTGTGGTGTCTGTCTGTCTCTCGCAGCAATATGGGGTTCTCATTTTCAGGTGCTACAAGAATGTAATGTAATCTGTCTCTGGCTGTAGAATGTGCATGAAATCCTGAAGAATGTTGCTATATTGCAGGGCTTAAAGTTCTCCGGCGGCACGGGGGAATTTTGAGCAATAAAATAAAATAAAATCACATGCTATTTCTTTACATCGTAATTAGGGATGGACGGTTTCCAATTATTGAAACCGAAAAACCGTCAAAGTCTAAAACCGCGGTTTTCCGGTTAACCGAAAAGGTAAAAAAAAAAGTAAAAAAAAACCGCCAATTTCAAATAATTGAGCCCTACTGCTACAATACACTCGTGTCGAACACCATTAAAACACCGTAAGCACAGTCGCAACACATTTAGGCTACTTAGTTTCACAAATATAAGTGGAAAGGCAGACTTTTGTAAGCTACACCATACATGAAAACACATGAACACTTAACACACCAGCTCCGCTGATCCAGGGTGCACGCCTGCCTGCACGGAAGATCATCTCTTGGAACAGCGTCTTCATTGAATGAACTGCTTTCTCAATATCTTGGTTCTTAGACAAAGTTTCAGCTGCTGCTCAATGTATTTAAATATTTGAATACTGCTCAATAATCACTGAAATATTAGACTTAGAATTATGCAGTGAACATACTTAAAGCTTTTCATAAAAACCACATGCCGCGAGACTGACTCGTCCTGAACTGTCGTAAGTCAATCAACAAAGAATGCCCCATCAAAATAAAAGTGCCCATGGTAGAGCTGTCAAAATAGAGCTTTCAAAATAAATGTACTAATACAGATAGAGATAAATACAGAACTACCTTTGCGTCACTAAGTGACCGCGTATCTTCTGAGACATGCGTTCTGTCATCACTTTCAGTAGCGCCTTCACACACAGTGGCGCTGTGCACAAACACTCTTGATCCGTATAGCTCTTGTTTTATTATATTGTGGTTTAGTAAATACTGCACTTGGAGTTACATTCAATGCATGATTTGTGCTATAGAACATAAATAAAGTTTGATTGATTGATTGATATCAAATCAAATCACATTTTATTTCTATAGCGCATTTCTCACAAAAGTGACCCAATGCGCTTTACAGAGAGCAGCGAAAATTATCTTATTAAATGTAAGCGAGTAATTGTAAAAAACCTTTCCTATCTACCAATAACTGAAGGCAACTATCTTTCTCATAGAGTGATTCGTTACCCTTAAATATAATCCCAATTAGATATTAATCCTCAGTTATTCTTCACAACTGACCAAACCTCTCACTCATTTCGCGGCAGATTCAGACTGTATCATTGTTATTTTCACACACGACAAACATGTGACATGTTCCAGTTTTATTCTTTGAGCAACATAGAATATACAATAGAATAGAAAACGTAAACAAAAACATCTATAAATATAAATACAAACGAGTGCAAATTGAGTGCAAGCAGGTAAAACAATTGTGCAAAGATATCACTGATCACATTCATTCTAATTCTAATTCACAACCTATGGCTAATAACTAAATAACAAAAACTGGCAGTAACAAAAAATGAGCATAAAAGCTATTAAAGGCTATTAAATAGTCCGTTAATCGAGGTTCTTCGCAAGAAACACGAGCATGTTCACCTTTTCAGGATTCAGCTGCGCTCGGAACGGACTTACAATGTTGCCTGCTGCGCTGAACACCCGCTCTGAAGGTGAACTTGTGACACACAGTGGCGCTGTGCACAAAGTACACTCTTGATCCGTATAGCTCTTGTTTTATTATATTGTGGTTTAGTAAATACTGCACTTGGAGTTACATTCAATGCATGATGTGTGCTATAGAACATAAATAAAGTTTGATTGATTGATATCAAATCAAATCACATTTTATTTCTATAGCGCATTTCTCACAAAAGTGACCCAATGCGCTTTACAGAGAGCAGCGAAAATGATCTTATTAAATGTAAGCGAGTAATTGTAAAAAACCTTTCCTATCTACCAATAACTGAAGGCAACTATCTTTCCCATAGAGTGATTCGTTACCCTTAAATATAATCCCAATTAGATATTAATCCTCAGTTATTCTTCACAACTGACCAAACCTCTCACTCATTGTGCGGCAGATTCAGACTGTATCATTTTTATTTTCACACACGACAAATATGTGACATGTTCCAGTTTTATTCTTATTCTATTTTATTCTTCTAAAAAAAATTAAAAAAATAAATAATCCGGTTTCAGACGGTTTTGATAAAAAAACGTTTCTAATTTTAGAAACCCCGGTTTTCGGTTTAACCGAAAAACCGTCTATCCCTAATCGTAATTTAAAGAGTCATCTTCAGCAAAGAGACAGTTCCGCCGAACTATCACATTGCTCAAGCCAACCAACGACTTCTAGCCAATCGGAGGCAGAGTAGTGGGGCGGGCCTTAAGAAGTTTGAATGAGTGTAATGTTAAGGCCAATGCACACGGCGTGCAATTTTTGTTGCACCACAACATTCGATTGCAATGCACACGGCGTGCGATGCGATTTTGTTGCACCGCAAAATTCCATTTTCAACTCACACCATTGAAGTCTATGAGAAAATCATAAAGAATCTCATCCCAATGCACACGGCGTGCGATGCAATTTTGTTGCACCACAACATTCCATTCTCAATTGTTACTTTATTGTTACGTAGTCGGACCAGGCAGGCTGATTACAATAGGCTCTACCAATATTGCTTGCCTTGCTTCCACAATTTCTACAAGATACAACTGGACATATTGTGATAAAATATGTGGGTCCCCTGATTTAGGGGTATTGGTAAAATGTCAGGAGAGGGAGCGCACAAAACACACAGCCAGAAAGGTGTATTATAAAAGCCACTTTATTATTATGGGCGATGATCAGCCGGACATAGATTCGGAGGACGGCATAGTTCAATAAGTTAGAGCTGGTTTCCCTAATTACCATTACAAACAGTGTACAAAAAAGGCACGCTCTATTGGAGCCACAGTACGCTCATAAAGCCACACATAGAAGCACGCTCATATCGAGCCACAGCATAACCATACGGGCCGACACGAGGCCATAGGACACCACACAACTCCACTACAAGGGGCGGTCAGCAAGACCGGGTGCTCACCACTACACGGCAGCGAATGTTCCTGCGTTCGCGCTACAATATTGTGCCTACATGCTCGATTGTTATTATTATGTAATATAGGCGTCTTGTATGTGAGATGTGCCGTGTAGCTATGTGGCATGACACGGAAATAAATCATGCATGCAGTAATTCGTAGATCTAGTAATGTGTATAGTGGCAGCTGTGGGCTAGGTGTAGTGGCTGGCTGATGGTGATGTTCATATATTGCCCTTGACTGTCAAACCGTTAAAATAGATGATTGCTCCATCCACAATTGAAGATGTCAGGTTGACTGGTTGACAAGTTATGAGCTTTTCGTCATCCATTTCATCCATTCAGGTTACCGGTAAATTACATACACGTACAGTAGAGTAAATATTAATTTTGGGTTGCCAGATGTCCGGTTTTCAGTGGACAGTGTCTATACAACGTGTGTACAATTTGGCTGGTCATTCAGTCGTGCTAGATTAGAAATCTGGCAACCCCGTGCTATCGTAGATCTTTGAGTAAACTAATATAATATATACAGTATACATTATACAAGTTTCACTTTTTGAATGGAATTACTGAAATAAATCAACTTTTTGATGATATTCTAATTATATGACCAGCACCTGTAGTATAGTATATATTATAAGTATAAATAACGTTACTTGCTAAAAGATTTACGATAGCCTTTTTGGCTGCACAGTACAAAATACAAATAACAACAATGATAATACTTTTTTAGTAATATTTTATTCACATGTAATACATGCCATCATGTTAAATAACTTAATACCCTCCCTAAAGCACGTATTTCATCAAAAACAAAAACAACATATTCATAAGAATGCAGGTATGCAAAGTTATAGATAAATTCACTGAAAAAGCTTAATGTCAAGCCCTGACAACACTATATTTGTACTTTGAAATTGCATGTATGTATTATGTATGTTACACTAATGTTTTTCAAACTACTGTTACAATTAATTTGGTTCCGTTTGTATTGGAAACTGTTATTAAACAGTTTATAAGAGTACAGTAACGTAATAGACTAGTGTTTTGATGCTAGCTCCGAAATGTTAGCTAGCCAGCTAGCCACCTCTTTGTTTGTTAGCCAGGGCCAGGTAGAAACAAACAACTGTTACAATTAATTTGGTTCCGTTTGTATTGGAAGCTGTTATTAAACAGTTTATAACAGTACAGTACCCTAATAGACTAGTGTTTTGATGCTAGCTCCAGTGGTCTCTCTCCCCGTTATGAGTGACTCAATTAATTTAGATAGACCAGTTGAAGTTTTCCCAATTGTCCCATTGTGATGCAATAATCCGTCGCACCACAAACTTTTACAAAATTTGCAAAATTTGACAGTGCGACAAAACTTGCACGCCGTGTGCTTTGTCCCATTCATCCACGAATGGAATCGAATTTTCGCGGTGCGATTAAAATCGGGGCCGTATGCGTTGGGATGAGATTTTCTCATAGACTTCCATTCAAACTTCAAAATCGAATGTTGTGGTGCAACAAAAATTGCACGCTGTGTGTATTGGCCTTTAGCTTGTAGAGACGTTCGCTTTTAGCAGCCCGCTATCTCGCTAACTTTAGTAAGAGTCTATTAAAATGGAAGCCAAGTTTCTTAAACCTTGCTCATACAACAACCTTGCCGGGAGCGACGGCTACAGGTAGCCTACCACTTCATCTTCAATGGCCGACCGTGTTTGCGAGCAAAAGATCCGAGTGTGCGCGTTTATAGCTGAACATGATCTGTCTTTCACAATGGCTCAGCCACTCGTCGATTTGTGCAAGAAGCTATCAGAAGACAAAAATGCACTGACAAAGCTGTCCGTTTCCAATCAGCACGCCAGCTATTTAAACACACATGGCCTTTGTCCCGGAATTGAAAAAACGGCTGTGTGAAAAGCTTAAAAAAGCAACGTTTTCAATTAATATCGACAAAGCTACTAATCTTAACATGGACAAAATCCTCAATGTCCTTGTTCGATTTTTTTAGGATCTGGCCAAAGTAACAACACAACACCTAGTCAGCAGGAAAGTAAACATCGCCAACTCGTCAGCCCTCATGCAGGAGCTCAAAGATATCCTGGAGTCCAATGGTCTTGACTGGTCACTAGTCATCAGTATTCTACTTGATGTAGATCTATTGATCTATTGTTATAGTGATAGTGGCTTGATAAGTGATGCAATCAGTTTGGCCTTAAGTGATTTAATCAGTTTGTTCTTTTAAAGACATCTAAATATATTATTTTATTTTGTATTGAGTATAAAACAGTATTAATGCATTTTAACATTGAGACATATATTTTGTATTGACTATAAAATAGTATTAATGCATTTAAACATTGAGACAAGAAGCTGTCTTCTGTACCCGCTCTCCCAATATCTCAAACTGTGACCCCCCTCCCCAAGAAAAAGTTTCAGGCACAGGATTTTTTCCCACTTTAAGCCCTGCAACACACTACGGCTGTAACAATTTGATATTAATAAAAATATTGAATGAGGGTTTCTACATGTGATCTGGAAGATGTGAAATCACATTCATTGATTGTCAGTTGTCTAAGTCAGATGTTGTGGTGACGAATGTGTATAATATATGTGACACAGTCTGATCATTGGTCCGCATGTCGGCAACCAATCAAAGTGTTCGGACTTTTCTTTTGAAACACTACATTTCAACGTTGTTGAGAATCACAACACAAACTCGCTAGTCAAGCCAAAATACTGCAAGGCAATGGATTGCCGGTGAGTAATTTCCACTGCTATCTAGTTAACTATAACACTACTTTACATTGTTAGCAGGCTCACAAAACAAGCTGTGTTAGTTGACTAGCGACGTGTGTGTCATTGATTTTCAACAACGCGGAAATGTATTCACATTTTTCGAAAGAAAAGTCAGATCATTACATCGGATCCCGACATGAGGACCAAAGCATTAGAATGTGTCATATGTGTTCTCTCCAGATCCTAGTGAGACAGAAGTTCACTAGGCCGTCGGTGGCTGAAAGCTATTGCTGGCCAGCAGTCGCCTGGGGCTGTGACACGGTCCTCATCTCCCGCAGCGCAGACGAGCCCCTCACCTACCTCCCCCCGTTACTGGCTCACATGCAGCTGTCCTCAGGCTACAGCACCCTCTCCTCACACACCGGGGTGAGCCCAGCACACACACACGCACACACACACACACACACCAGACTGGAGGATGGAAGCTCAAGCCTGTCTCCATAGTGTCAATGTAGGAGTGTCTGTGTTATTAACAGACTAGCCTAAAACTAGCTAAAATATGTACAATAGAACAATATTGTTCCAACTCCAGTACTTTCCATGCTATCAGAAGGCTGATTTTTAGATGTGGTTTTCTGGACTACTACAAATCCATAGTAAAACGATCAAGTGGTGAGTGAAGATACCCATGTGTTGTTGTTGTTGTCGTCTGGTGTCCCCCCCCCCAGCCCATAGCAGTGATCCTGTGCCCGGGGTGGGAGAAGGCCCAGACTGTGTTTGACCGGCTGGAGGAATGCCAGACTGCCCAGTCCCTTCACCCCATGATTGCACTGGTGGGACTAGGGAAGGACGAAGCCAAGACGATCAAGATCCAGAAGAACTGTAAGCCTACTGTCTCGGGGGCTCTATTAGACTTGCTCTAGTTGAAGTCATAGAAATTGTTTTGGGGGGGGGGGGGTTGAATTACAACATTGGGGGGGGGCGGCGGTGGGGGTGACGGTAGCCTAGAGGTTAGAGAGGCCGGTAGCCTAGAGGTTAGAGAGGTAGCCTAGAGGTTAGAGAGGCCGGCTTGCAATAGGAAGGTCAGGAGGGCGCTTGCATGTGGCAAGGCAATTAACCCCTGTGCGTTTACTATGCAGGCTGGGAAGTGTGTGTGTGTGTGTGTGTGTGTGTGTGTGTGTGTGTGTGTGTGTGTGTGTGGCTACTTGAAAAGTAGATCTTGGTTCAAAAAAGATTGGGCACCCTGGGTCTAGAGCAAAAATACCTAATTCCAACAATTGACTGTATAGTATATTGTTGGATATTTGAATATGTCATTCCCTCATTCCCTAACCCTTCTGTCTCCAGGCCAGATGGTTGTGACCACTCCCTTCAGCCTGGTGCGTCTGATGGCCTTCCACTGCTTTATGTTCCTGCGGCTGTGTCACTTGGTGCTGGACGAGGTGGATCTGCTCTACTCACAGGCCCCAGACGAGGTCAGAGAGAGAGAGAGAGAGAGAGA
>NC_137678.1:49750442-49851426 GCF_963989245.1 Nansenia antarctica | reverse complement strand
CTAGGTAACAATGTAAAGTAGTGTTCTAGTTAACTAGGTAACAAGGTAAGTAGTGTTCTAGTTAACTAGGTAACAATGTAAAGTAGTGTTCTAGTTAACTAGGTAACAATGTAAAGTGTTTCTAGTTAACTAGGTAACAATGTAAGTAGTGTTGTAGTTAACTATGTAACAATGTAAAGTACTGTTCTAGTTAACTAGGTAACAATGTAAAGTAGTCGTTCTAGTTAACTAGGTAACAATGTAAAGTAGTGTTCTAGTTAACTAGGTAACAATGTAAAGTAGTGTTCTAGTTAACTAGGTAACAATGTAAAGTAGTGTTCTAGTTAACTAGGTAACAATGTAAAGTAGTGTTCTAGTTAACTAGGTAACAATGTAAAGTAGTGTTCTAGTTAACTAGGTAACAATGTAAAGTAGTGTTGTAGTTAACTAGGTAACAATGTAAAGTAGTGTTGTAGTTAACTAGGTAACAATGTAAAGTAGTGTTCTAGTTAACTAGGTAACAATGTAAAGTAGTGTTCTAGTTAACTAGGTAACAATGTAAAGTAGTGTTCTAGTTAACTAGGTAACAATGTAAAGTAGGTGTTGGTTTAGTTAACTAGGTAACAATGTAAAGTAGTGTTCTAGTTAACTAGGTAACAATGTAAAGTAGTGTTCTAGTTAACTAGGTAACAATGTAAAGTAGTGTTGTAGTTAACTAGGTAACAATGTAAAGTAGTGTTGTAGTTAACTAGGTAACAATGTAAAGTGGTGTTCTAGTTAACTAGGTAACAATGTAAAGTAGTGTTGTAGTTAACTAGGTAACAATGTAAAGTGGTGTTCTAGTTAACTAGGTAACAATGTAAAGTAGTGTTCTAGTTAACTAGGTAACAATGTAAAGTAGTGTTCTAGTTAACTAGGTAACAATGTAAAGTAGTGTTCTAGTTAACTAGGTAACAATGTAAAGTAGTGTTGTAGTTAACTAGGTAACAATGTAAAGTAGTGTTGTAGTTAACTAGGTAACAATGTAAAGTAGTGTTGTAGTTAACTAGGTAACAATGTAAAGTGGTGTTCTAGTTAACTAGGTAACAATGTAAAGGAGTGTTGTAGTTAACTAGGTAACAATGTAAAGTAGTGTTCTAGTTAACTAGGTAACAATGTAAAGTGGTGTTCTAGTTAACTAGGTAACAATGTAAAGTAGTGTTCTAGTTAACTAGGTAACAAGGTAAAGTAGTGTTCTAGTTAACTAGGTAACAATGTAAAGTAGTGTTCTAGTTAACTAGGTAACAATGTAAAGTAGTGTTGTAGTTAACTAGGTAACAATGTAAAGTAGTGTTGTAGTTAACTAGGTAACAATGTAAAGTAGTGTTGTAGTTAACTAGGTAACAATGTAAAGTGGTGTTCTAGTTAACTAGGTAACAATGTAAAGTAGTGTTCTAGTTAACTAGGTAACAATGTAAAGTAGTGTTCTAGTTAACTAGGTAACAAGGTAAAGTAGTGTTCTAGTTAACTAGGTAACAATGTAAAGTAGTGTTCTAGTTAACTAGGTAACAATGTAAAGTAGTGTTCTAGTTAACTAGGTAACAATGTAAAGTAGTGTTCTAGTTATCTAGGTAACAATGTAAGTAGTGTTCTAGTTAACTAGGTAACAATGTAAAGTAGTGTTGTAGTTAACTAGGTAACAATGTAAAGTAGTGGTCTAGTTAACTAGGTAACAAGGTAAAGTAGTGTTCTAGTTAACTAGGTAACAATGTAAAGTAGTGTTCTAGTTAACTAGGTAACAATGTAAAGTAGTGTTCTAGTTAACTAGGTAACAATGTAAAGTAGTGTTCTAGTTAACTAGGTAACAATGTAAAGTAGTGTTCTAGTTAACTAGGTAACAATGTAAAGTGGTGTTCTAGTTAACTAGGTAACAATGTAAAGTAGTGTTCTAGTTAACTAGGTAACAATGTAAAGTAGTGTTCTAGTTAACTAGGTAACAAGGTAAAGTAGTGTTCTAGTTAACTAGGTAACAATGTAAAGTAGTGTTCTAGTTAACTAGGTAACAATGTAAAGTAGTGTTCTAGTTAACTAGGTAACAATGTAAAGTAGTGTTCTAGTTATCTAGGTAACAATGTAAAGTAGTGTTGTAGTTAACTAGGTAACAATGTAAAGTAGTGTTGTAGTTAACTAGGTAACAATGTAAAGTAGTGGTCTAGTTAACTAGGTAACAAGGTAAAGTAGTGTTGTAGTTAACTAGGTAACAAGGTAAAGTAGTGTTCTAGTTAACTAGGTAACAATGTAAAGTAGTGTTCTAGTTAACTAGGTAACAATGTAAAGTAGTGTTCTAGTTAACTAGGTAACAATGTAAAGTAGTGTTGTAGTTAACTAGGTAACAATGTAAAGTAGTGTTGTAGTTAACTAGGTAACAATGTAAAGTAGTGTTCTAGTTAACTAGGTAACAATGTAAAGTAGTGTTGTAGTTAACTAGGTAACAATGTAAAGTGGTGTTCTAGTTAACTAGGTAACAATGTAAAGTAGTGTTGTAGTTAACTAGGTAACAATGTAAAGTAGTGTTGTAGTTAACTAGGTAACAATGTAAAGTAGTGTTGTAGTTAACTAGGTAACAATGTAAAGTGGTGTTCTAGTTAACTAGGTAACAATGTAAAGTAGTGTTGTAGTTAACTAGGTAACAATGTAAAGTAGTGTTCTAGTTAACTAGGTAACAATGTAAAGTAGTGTTCTAGTTAACTAGGTAACAATGTAAAGGAGTGTTGTAGTTAACTAGGTAACAATGTAAAGTGGTGTTCTAGTTAACTAGGTAACAAGGTAAAGTAGTGTTCTAGTTAACTAGGTAACAATGTAAAGTAGTGTTCTAGTTAACTAGGTAACAATGTAAAGTAGTGTTCTAGTTAACTAGGTAACAATGTAAAGTAGTGTTCTAGTTAACTAGGTAACAATGTAAAGTGGTGTTCTAGTTAACTAGGTAACAATGTAAAGTAGTGTTCTAGTTAACTAGGTAACAATGTAAAGTAGTGTTCTAGTTAACTAGGTAACAAGGTAAAGTAGTGTTCTAGTTAACTAGGTTACAATGTAAAGTAGTGTTCTAGTTAACTAGGTAACAATGTAAAGTAGTGTTCTAGTTAACTAGGTAACAAGGTAAAGTAGTGTTCTAGTTATCTAGGTAACAATGTAAGTAGTGTTCTAGTTAACTAGGTAACAATGTAAAGTAGTGTTGTAGTTAACTAGGTAACAATGTAAAGTAGTGGTCTAGTTAACTAGGTAACAAGGTAAAGTAGTGTTCTAGTTAACTAGGTAACAATGTAAAGTAGTGTTCTAGTTAACTAGGTAACAATGTAAAGTAGTGTTCTAGTTAACTAGGTAACAATGTAAAGTAGTGTTCTAGTTAACTAGGTAACAATGTAAAGTAGTGTTCTAGTTAACTAGGTAACAATGTAAAGTGGTGTTCTAGTTAACTAGGTAACAATGTAAAGTAGTGTTCTAGTTAACTAGGTAACAATGTAAAGTAGTGTTCTAGTTAACTAGGTAACAAGGTAAAGTAGTGTTCTAGTTAACTAGGTAACAATGTAAAGTAGTGTTCTAGTTAACTAGGTAACAATGTAAAGTAGTGTTCTAGTTAACTAGGTAACAATGTAAAGTAGTGTTCTAGTTATCTAGGTAACAATGTAAAGTAGTGTTGTAGTTAACTAGGTAACAATGTAAAGTAGTGTTGTAGTTAACTAGGTAACAATGTAAAGTAGTGGTCTAGTTAACTAGGTAACAAGGTAAAGTAGTGTTGTAGTTAAATAGGTAACAATGTAAAGTAGTGTTGTAGTTAACTAGGTAACAATGTAAAGTAGTGTTGTAGTTAACTAGGTAACAATGTAAAGTGGTGTTCTAGTTAACTAGGTAACAATGTAAAGTAGTGTTGTAGTTAACTAGGTAACAATGTAAAGTGGTGTTCTAGTTAACTAGGTAACAATGTAAAGTGGTGTTCTAGTTAACTAGGTAACAATGTAAAGTGGTGTTCTAGTTAACTAGGTAACAATGTAAAGTAGTGTTGTAGTTACCTAGGTAACAATGTAAAGTAGTGTAACAATGTAGTTAACTAGGTAACAAGGTAAAGTAGTGTTCTAGTTAACTAGGTAACAATGTAAAGTAGTGTTCTAGTTAACTAGGTAACAATGTAAAGTAGTGTTCTAGTAAACTAGGTAACAATGTAAAGTAGTGTTCTAGTTAACAAGGTAACAATGTAAAGTGGTGTTCTAGTTAACTAGGTAACAATGTAAAGTAGTGTTGTAGTTAACTAGGTAACAATGTAAAGTAGTGTTCTAGTTAACTAGGTAACAATGTAAAGTTGTGTTCTAGTTAACTAGGTAACAATGTAAAGTAGTGTTGTAGTTAACTAGGTAACAATGTAAAGTAGTGTTCTAGTTAACTAGGTAACAATGTAAAGTAGTGTTCTAGTTAACTAGGTAACAATGTAAAGTAGTGTTCTAGTTAACTAGGTAACAATGTAAAGTAGTGTTCTAGTTAACTAGGTAACAATGTAAAGTAGTGTTGTAGTTTACTAGGTAACAATGTAAAGTAGTGTTGTAGTTAACTAGGTAACAATGTAAAGTGGTGTTCTAGTTAACTAGGTAACAATGTAAAGGAGTGTTGTAGTTAACTAGGTAACAATGTAAAGTAGTGTTGTAGTTAACTAGGTAACAATGTAAAGTGGTGTTCTAGTTAACTAGGTAACAATGTAAAGTAGTGTTCTAGTTAACTAGGTAACAATGTAAAGTAGTGTTCTAGTTAACTAGGTAACAATGTAAAGTAGTGTTCTAGTTAACTAGGTAACAATGTAAAGTAGTGTTCTAGTTAACTAGGTAACAAGGTAAAGTAGTGTTCTAGTTAACTAGGTAACAATGTAAAGTAGTGTTCTAGTTAACTAGGTAACAATGTAAAGTAGTGTTCTAGTTAACTAGGTAACAATGTAAAGTAGTGTTCTAGTTAACTAGGTAACAATGTAAAGTAGTGTTCTAGTTAACTAGGTAACAATGTAAAGTAGTGTTGTAGTTAACTAGGTAACAATGTAAAGTAGTGTTCTAGTTAACTAGGTAACAATGTAAAGTAGTGTTCTAGTTAACTAGGTAACAATGTAAAGTAGTGTTCTAGTTAACTAGGTAACAATGTAAAGTAGTGTTGTAGTTAACTAGGTAACAATGTAAAGTGGTGTTCTAGTTAACTAGGTAACAATGTAAAGTAGTGTTGTAGTTAACTAGGTAACAATGTAAAGTACTGTTCTAGTTAACTAGGTAACAATGTAAAGTAGTGTTCTAGTTAACTAGGTAACAATGTAAAGTGGTGTTCTAGTTAACTAGGTAACAATGTAAAGTAGTGTTCTAGTTAACTAGGTAACAAGGTAAAGTAGTGTTCTAGTTAACTAGGTAACAATGTAAAGTAGTGTTCTAGTTAACTAGGTAACAATGTAAAGTAGTGTTCTAGTTAACTAGGTAACAATGTAAAGTAGTGTTGTAATTAACTAGGTAACAATGTAAAGTAGTGTTGTAGTTAACTAGGTAACAATGTAAAGTAGTGTTCTAGTTAACTAGGTAACAATGTAAAGTAGTGTTGTAGTTAACTAGGTAACAATGTAAAGTAGTGTTCTAGTTAACTAGGTAACAATGTAAAGTAGTGTTCTAGTTAACTAGGTAACAATGTAAAGTAGTGTTCTAGTTATCTAGGTAACAATGTAAGTAGTGTTCTAGTTAACTAGGTAACAATGTAAAGTAGTGTTGTAGTTAACTAGGTAACAATGTAAAGTAGTGGTCTAGTTAACTAGGTAACAAGGTAAAGTAGTGTTCTAGTTAACTAGGTAACAATGTAAAGTAGTGTTCTAGTTAACTAGGTAACAATGTAAAGTAGTGTTCTAGTTAACTAGGTAACAATGTAAAGTAGTGTTCTAGTTAACTAGGTAACAATGTAAAGTAGTGTTCTAGTTAACTAGGTAACAATGTAAAGTGGTGTTCTAGTTAACTAGGTAACAATGTAAAGTAGTGTTCTAGTTAACTAGGTAACAATGTAAAGTAGTGTTCTAGTTAACTAGGTAACAAGGTAAAGTAGTGTTCTAGTTAACTAGGTAACAATGTAAAGTAGTGTTCTAGTTAACTAGGTAACAATGTAAAGTAGTGTTCTAGTTAACTAGGTAACAATGTAAAGTAGTGTTCTAGTTATCTAGGTAACAATGTAAAGTAGTGTTGTAGTTAACTAGGTAACAATGTAAAGTAGTGTTGTAGTTAACTAGGTAACAATGTAAAGTAGTGGTCTAGTTAACTAGGTAACAAGGTAAAGTAGTGTTGTAGTTAACTAGGTAACAAGGTAAAGTAGTGTTCTAGTTAACTAGGTAACAATGTAAAGTAGTGTTCTAGTTAACTAGGTAACAATGTAAAGTAGTGTTCTAGTTAACTAGGTAACAATGTAAAGTAGTGTTGTAGTTAACTAGGTAACAATGTAAAGTAGTGTTGTAGTTAACTAGGTAACAATGTAAAGTAGTGTTCTAGTTAACTAGGTAACAATGTAAAGTAGTGTTGTAGTTAACTAGGTAACAATGTAAAGTGGTGTTCTAGTTAACTAGGTAACAATGTAAAGTAGTGTTGTAGTTAACTAGGTAACAATGTAAAGTAGTGTTGTAGTTAACTAGGTAACAATGTAAAGTAGTGTTGTAGTTAACTAGGTAACAATGTAAAGTGGTGTTCTAGTTAACTAGGTAACAATGTAAAGTAGTGTTGTAGTTAACTAGGTAACAATGTAAAGTAGTGTTCTAGTTAACTAGGTAACAATGTAAAGTAGTGTTCTAGTTAACTAGGTAACAATGTAAAGTAGTGTTGTAGTTAACTAGGTAACAATGTAAAGTGGTTTTCTAGTTAACTAGGTAACAATGTAAAGGAGTGTTGTAGTTAACTAGGTAACAATGTAAAGTGGTGTTCTAGTTAACTAGGTAACAAGGTAAAGTAGTGTTCTAGTTAACTAGGTAACAATGTAAAGTAGTGTTCTAGTTAACTAGGTAACAATGTAAAGTAGTGTTCTAGTTAACTAGGTAACAATGTAAAGTAGTGTTCTAGTTAACTAGGTAACAATGTAAAGTGGTGTTCTAGTTAACTAGGTAACAATGTAAAGTAGTGTTCTAGTTAACTAGGTAACAATGTAAAGTAGTGTTCTAGTTAACTAGGTAACAAGGTAAAGTAGTGTTCTAGTTAACTAGGTTACAATGTAAAGTAGTGTTCTAGTTAACTAGGTAACAATGTAAAGTAGTGTTCTAGTTAACTAGGTAACAATGTAAAGTAGTGTTCTAGTTATCTAGGTAACAATGTAAGTAGTGTTCTAGTTAACTAGGTAACAATGTAAAGTAGTGTTGTAGTTAACTAGGTAACAATGTAAAGTAGTGGTCTAGTTAACTAGGTAACAAGGTAAAGTAGTGTTCTAGTTAACTAGGTAACAATGTAAAGTAGTGTTCTAGTTAACTAGGTAACAATGTAAAGTAGTGTTCTAGTTAACTAGGTAACAATGTAAAGTAGTGTTCTAGTTAACTAGGTAACAATGTAAAGTAGTGTTCTAGTTAACTAGGTAACAATGTAAAGTGGTGTTCTAGTTAACTAGGTAACAATGTAAAGTAGTGTTCTAGTTAACTAGGTAACAATGTAAAGTAGTGTTCTAGTTAACTAGGTAACAAGGTAAAGTAGTGTTCTAGTTAACTAGGTAACAATGTAAAGTAGTGTTCTAGTTAACTAGGTAACAATGTAAAGTAGTGTTCTAGTTAACTAGGTAACAATGTAAAGTAGTGTTCTAGTTATCTAGGTAACAATGTAAAGTAGTGTTGTAGTTAACTAGGTAACAATGTAAAGTAGTGTTGTAGTTAACTAGTTAACAATGTAAAGTAGTGGTCTAGTTAACTAGGTAACAAGGTAAAGTAGTGTTGTAGTTAAATAGGTAACAATGTAAAGTAGTGTTGTAGTTAACTAGGTAACAATGTAAAGTAGTGTTGTAGTTAACTAGGTAACAATGTAAAGTGGTGTTCTAGTTAACTAGGTAACAATGTAAAGTAGTGTTGTAGTTAACTAGGTAACAATGTAAAGTGGTGTTCTAGTTAACTAGGTAACAATGTAAAGTGGTGTTCTAGTTAACTAGGTAACAATGTAAAGTGGTGTTCTAGTTAACTAGGTAACAATGTAAAGTAGTGTTGTAGTTACCTAGGTAACAATGTAAAGTAGTGTAACAATGTAGTTAACTAGGTAACAAGGTAAAGTAGTGTTCTAGTTAACTAGGTAACAATGTAAAGTAGTGTTCTAGTTAACTAGGTAACAATGTAAAGTAGTGTTCTAGTAAACTAGGTAACAATGTAAAGTAGTGTTCTAGTTAACTAGGTAACAATGTAAAGTGGTGTTCTAGTTAACTAGGTAACAATGTAAAGTAGTGTTGTAGTTAACTAGGTAACAATGTAAAGTAGTGTTCTAGTTAACTAGGTAACAATGTAAAGTTGTGTTCTAGTTAACTAGGTAACAATGTAAAGTAGTGTTGTAGTTAACTAGGTAACAATGTAAAGTAGTGTTCTAGTTAACTAGGTAACAATGTAAAGTAGTGTTCTAGTTAACTAGGTAACAATGTAAAGTAGTGTTCTAGTTAACTAGGTAACAATGTAAAGTAGTGTTCTAGTTAACTAGGTAACAATGTAAAGGAGTGTTGTAGTTAACTAGGTAACAATGTAAAGTAGTGTTGTAGTTAACTAGGTAACAATGTAAAGTGGTGTTCTAGTTAACTAGGTAACAATGTAAAGTAGTGTTCTAGTTAACTAGGTAACAATGTAAAGTAGTGTTCTAGTTAACTAGGTAACAATGTAAAGTAGTGTTCTAGTTAACTAGGTAACAATGTAAAGTAGTGTTCTAGTTAACTAGGTAACAAGGTAAAGTAGTGTTCTAGTTAACTAGGTAACAATGTAAAGTAGTGTTCTAGTTAACTAGGTAACAATGTAAAGTAGTGTTCTAGTTAACTAGGTAACAAGGTAAAGTAGTGTTCTAGTTAACTAGGTAACAATGTAAAGTAGTGTTCTAGTTAACTAGGTAACAATGTAAAGTAGTGTTCTAGTTAACTAGGTAACAATGTAAAGTAGTGTTCTAGTTAACTAGGTAACAATGTAAAGTAGTGTTCTAGTTAACTAGGTAACAATGTAAAGTAGTGTTGTAGTTAACTAGGTAACAATGTAAAGTAGTGTTCTAGTTAACTAGGTAACAATGTAAAGTAGTGTTCTAGTTAACTAGGTAACAATGTAAAGTAGTGTTCTAGTTAACTAGGTAACAATGTAAAGTAGTGTTGTAGTTAACTAGGTAACAATGTAAAGTGGTGTTCTAGTTAACTAGGTAACAATGTAAAGTAGTGTTGTAGTTAACTAGGTAACAATGTAAAGTACTGTTCTAGTTAACTAGGTAACAATGTAAAGTAGTGTTCTAGTTAACTAGGTAACAATGTAAAGTGGTGTTCTAGTTAACTAGGTAACAATGTAAAGTAGTGTTCTAGTTAACTAGGTAACAAGGTAAAGTAGTGTTCTAGTTAACTAGGTAACAATGTAAAGTAGTGTTCTAGTTAACTAGGTAACAATGTAAAGTAGTGTTCTAGTTAACTAGGTAACAATGTAAAGTAGTGTTGTAGTTAACTAGGTAACAATGTAAAGTAGTGTTGTAGTTAACTAGGTAACAATGTAAAGTGGTGTTCTAGTTAACTAGGTAACAATGTAAAGGAGTGTTGTAGTTAACTAGGTAACAATGTAAAGTGGTGTTCTAGTTAACTAGGTAACAAGGTAAAGTAGTGTTCTAGTTAACTAGGTAACAATGTAAAGTAGTGTTCTAGTTAACTAGGTAACAATGTAAAGTAGTGTTCTAGTTAACTAGGTAACAATGTAAAGTAGTGTTCTAGTTAACTAGGTAACAATGTAAAGTAGTGTTGTAGTTAACTAGGTAACAATGTAAAGTAGTGTTGTAGTTAACTAGGTAACAATGTAAAGTGGTGTTCTAGTTAACTAGGTAACAATGTAAAGGAGTGTTGTAGTTAACTAGGTAACAATGTAAAGTAGTGTTCTAGTTAACTAGGTAACAATGTAAAGTGGTGTTCTAGTTAACTAGGTAACAATGTAAAGTAGTGTTCTAGTTAACTAGGTAACAAGGTAAAGTAGTGTTCTAGTTAACTAGGTAACAATGTAAAGTAGTGTTCTAGTTAACTAGGTAACAATGTAAAGTAGTGTTCTAGTTAACTAGGTAACAATGTAAAGTAGTGTTGTAGTTAACTAGGTAACAATGTAAAGTAGTGTTGTAGTTAACTAGGTAACAATGTAAAGTGGTGTTCTAGTTAACTAGGTAACAATGTAAAGGAGTGTTGTAGTTAACTAGGTAACAATGTAAAGTGGTGTTCTAGTTAACTAGGTAACAAGGTAAAGTAGTGTTCTAGTTAACTAGGTAACAATGTAAAGTAGTGTTCTAGTTAACTAGGTAACAATGTAAAGTAGTGTTCTAGTTAACTAGGTAACAATGTAAAGTAGTGTTCTAGTTAACTAGGTAACAATGTAAAGTGGTGTTCTAGTTAACTAGGTAACAATGTAAAGTAGTGTTCTAGTTAACTAGGTAACAATGTAAAGTAGTGTTCTAGTTAACTAGGTAACAAGGTAAAGTAGTGTTCTAGTTAACTAGGTAACAATGTAAAGTAGTGTTCTAGTTAACTAGGTAACAATGTAAAGTAGTGTTCTAGTTAACTAGGTAACAATGTAAAGTAGTGTTCTAGTTATCTAGGTAACAATGTAAGTAGTGTTCTAGTTAACTAGGTAACAATGTAAAGTAGTGTTGTAGTTAACTAGGTAACAATGTAAAGTAGTGGTCTAGTTAACTAGGTAACAAGGTAAAGTAGTGTTCTAGTTAACTAGGTAACAATGTAAAGTAGTGTTCTAGTTAACTAGGTAACAATGTAAAGTAGTGTTCTAGTTAACTAGGTAACAATGTAAAGTAGTGTTCTAGTTAACTAGGTAACAATGTAAAGTAGTGTTCTAGTTAACTAGGTAACAATGTAAAGTGGTGTTCTAGTTAACTAGGTAACAATGTAAAGTAGTGTTCTAGTTAACTAGGTAACAATGTAAAGTAGTGTTCTAGTTAACTAGGTAACAAGGTAAAGTAGTGTTCTAGTTAACTAGGTAACAATGTAAAGTAGTGTTCTAGTTAACTAGGTAACAATGTAAAGTAGTGTTCTAGTTAACTAGGTAACAATGTAAAGTAGTGTTCTAGTTATCTAGGTAACAATGTAAAGTAGTGTTGTAGTTAACTAGGTAACAATGTAAAGTAGTGTTGTAGTTAACTAGGTAACAATGTAAAGTAGTGGTCTAGTTAACTAGGTAACAAGGTAAAGTAGTGTTGTAGTTAACTAGGTAACAAGGTAAAGTAGTGTTCTAGTTAACTAGGTAACAATGTAAAGTAGTGTTCTAGTTAACTAGGTAACAATGTAAAGTAGTGTTGTAGTTAACTAGGTAACAATGTAAAGTAGTGTTGTAGTTAACTAGGTAACAATGTAAAGTAGTGTTCTAGTTAACTAGGTAACAATGTAAAGTAGTGTTGTAGTTAACTAGGTAACAATGTAAAGTGGTGTTCTAGTTAACTAGGTAACAATGTAAAGTAGTGTTGTAGTTAACTAGGTAACAATGTAAAGTAGTGTTGTAGTTAACTAGGTAACAATGTAAAGTAGTGTTGTAGTTAACTAGGTAACAATGTAAAGTGGTGTTCTAGTTAACTAGGTAACAATGTAAAGTAGTGTTGTAGTTAACTAGGTAACAATGTAAAGTAGTGTTCTAGTTAACTAGGTAACAATGTAAAGTAGTGTTCTAGTTAACTAGGTAACAATGTAAAGGAGTGTTGTAGTTAACTAGGTAACAATGTAAAGTGGTGTTCTAGTTAACTAGGTAACAAGGTAAAGTAGTGTTCTAGTTAACTAGGTAACAATGTAAAGTAGTGTTCTAGTTAACTAGGTAACAATGTAAAGTAGTGTTCTAGTTAACTAGGTAACAATGTAAAGTAGTGTTCTAGTTAACTAGGTAACAATGTAAAGTGGTGTTCTAGTTAACTAGGTAACAATGTAAAGTAGTGTTCTAGTTAACTAGGTAACAATGTAAAGTAGTGTTCTAGTTAACTAGGTAACAAGGTAAAGTAGTGTTCTAGTTAACTAGGTTACAATGTAAAGTAGTGTTCTAGTTAACTAGGTAACAATGTAAAGTAGTGTTCTAGTTAACTAGGTAACAAGGTAAAGTAGTGTTCTAGTTATCTAGGTAACAATGTAAGTAGTGTTCTAGTTAACTAGGTAACAATGTAAAGTAGTGTTGTAGTTAACTAGGTAACAATGTAAAGTAGTGGTCTAGTTAACTAGGTAACAAGGTAAAGTAGTGTTCTAGTTAACTAGGTAACAATGTAAAGTAGTGTTCTAGTTAACTAGGTAACAATGTAAAGTAGTGTTCTAGTTAACTAGGTAACAATGTAAAGTAGTGTTCTAGTTAACTAGGTAACAATGTAAAGTAGTGTTCTAGTTAACTAGGTAACAATGTAAAGTGGTGTTCTAGTTAACTAGGTAACAATGTAAAGTAGTGTTCTAGTTAACTAGGTAACAATGTAAAGTAGTGTTCTAGTTAACTAGGTAACAAGGTAAAGTAGTGTTCTAGTTAACTAGGTAACAATGTAAAGTAGTGTTCTAGTTAACTAGGTAACAATGTAAAGTAGTGTTCTAGTTAACTAGGTAACAATGTAAAGTAGTGTTCTAGTTATCTAGGTAACAATGTAAAGTAGTGTTGTAGTTAACTAGGTAACAATGTAAAGTAGTGTTGTAGTTAACTAGGTAACAATGTAAAGTAGTGGTCTAGTTAACTAGGTAACAAGGTAAAGTAGTGTTGTAGTTAAATAGGTAACAATGTAAAGTAGTGTTGTAGTTAACTAGGTAACAATGTAAAGTAGTGTTGTAGTTAACTAGGTAACAATGTAAAGTGGTGTTCTAGTTAACTAGGTAACAATGTAAAGTAGTGTTGTAGTTAACTAGGTAACAATGTAAAGTGGTGTTCTAGTTAACTAGGTAACAATGTAAAGTGGTGTTCTAGTTAACTAGGTAACAATGTAAAGTGGTGTTCTAGTTAACTAGGTAACAATGTAAAGTAGTGTTGTAGTTACCTAGGTAACAATGTAAAGTAGTGTAACAATGTAGTTAACTAGGTAACAAGGTAAAGTAGTGTTCTAGTTAACTAGGTAACAATGTAAAGTAGTGTTCTAGTTAACTAGGTAACAATGTAAAGTAGTGTTCTAGTAAACTAGGTAACAATGTAAAGTAGTGTTCTAGTTAACAAGGTAACAATGTAAAGTGGTGTTCTAGTTAACTAGGTAACAATGTAAAGTAGTGTTGTAGTTAACTAGGTAACAATGTAAAGTAGTGTTCTAGTTAACTAGGTAACAATGTAAAGTTGTGTTCTAGTTAACTAGGTAACAATGTAAAGTAGTGTTGTAGTTAACTAGGTAACAATGTAAAGTAGTGTTCTAGTTAACTAGGTAACAATGTAAAGTAGTGTTCTAGTTAACTAGGTAACAATGTAAAGTAGTGTTCTAGTTAACTAGGTAACAATGTAAAGTAGTGTTCTAGTTAACTAGGTAACAATGTAAAGTAGTGTTGTAGTTTACTAGGTAACAATGTAAAGTAGTGTTGTAGTTAACTAGGTAACAATGTAAAGTGGTGTTCTAGTTAACTAGGTAACAATGTAAAGGAGTGTTGTAGTTAACTAGGTAACAATGTAAAGTAGTGTTGTAGTTAACTAGGTAACAATGTAAAGTGGTGTTCTAGTTAACTAGGTAACAATGTAAAGTAGTGTTCTAGTTAACTAGGTAACAATGTAAAGTAGTGTTCTAGTTAACTAGGTAACAATGTAAAGTAGTGTTCTAGTTAACTAGGTAACAATGTAAAGTAGTGTTCTAGTTAACTAGGTAACAAGGTAAAGTAGTGTTCTAGTTAACTAGGTAACAATGTAAAGTAGTGTTCTAGTTAACTAGGTAACAATGTAAAGTAGTGTTCTAGTTAACTAGGTAACAATGTAAAGTAGTGTTCTAGTTAACTAGGTAACAATGTAAAGTAGTGTTCTAGTTAACTAGGTAACAATGTAAAGTAGTGTTGTAGTTAACTAGGTAACAATGTAAAGTAGTGTTCTAGTTAACTAGGTAACAATGTAAAGTAGTGTTCTAGTTAACTAGGTAACAATGTAAAGTAGTGTTCTAGTTAACTAGGTAACAATGTAAAGTAGTGTTGTAGTTAACTAGGTAACAATGTAAAGTGGTGTTCTAGTTAACTAGGTAACAATGTAAAGTAGTGTTGTAGTTAACTAGGTAACAATGTAAAGTACTGTTCTAGTTAACTAGGTAACAATGTAAAGTAGTGTTCTAGTTAACTAGGTAACAATGTAAAGTGGTGTTCTAGTTAACTAGGTAACAATGTAAAGTAGTGTTCTAGTTAACTAGGTAACAAGGTAAAGTAGTGTTCTAGTTAACTAGGTAACAATGTAAAGTAGTGTTCTAGTTAACTAGGTAACAATGTAAAGTAGTGTTCTAGTTAACTAGGTAACAATGTAAAGTAGTGTTGTAATTAACTAGGTAACAATGTAAAGTAGTGTTGTAGTTAACTAGGTAACAATGTAAAGTAGTGTTCTAGTTAACTAGGTAACAATGTAAAGTAGTGTTGTAGTTAACTAGGTAACAATGTAAAGTAGTGTTCTAGTTAACTAGGTAACAATGTAAAGTAGTGTTCTAGTTAACTAGGTAACAATGTAAAGTAGTGTTCTAGTTAACTAGGTAACAATGTAAAGTAGTGTTCTAGTTAACTCAATTCTCGACATGCGGATCCGACCCCAAACAGTTTTGGAAGACTGTCAAAACCATGGAAAATAAAAACACATCCTCTCAACTACCCACGGCAATCAAATCTGAGGACATTGTCATCTCAGATAAAGCCTCCATGGTGGACTGTTTTAACAAGCACTTTGTTAGGGCTGGTCTTGCTTTTGCAACTGCTGCCTCAACCCCTAGCACTGGTCCCCCCCCAAGCACTCCGTGCTTCTCTTTCCAGCCAGTAGAGGAGAGTGAGGTGCTTAGGGAGTTGCTTAAACTGGACCCTTATAAATCAGCTGGGCTGGATGATCTGGACCCTTTCTATCTGAAATTAGCAGCTCACATTGTCTCAGCCCCCATCACCTGTCTGTTCAACCTCTCCCTGCAAACCTCAGAATTCCCCATGGACTGGAAATCTGCTGCTGTCATCCCACTCTTCAAGGGAGGTGACAAGTTAGACCTAAACTGTTACAGGCCTATATCCATCCTACCCTGCCTCTCCAAAGTCTTAGAGAAACTGGTCAACAATCAGCTCACCCACCATCTGGAGTCCTATAGTATCTTCAGCACTACGCAATCCGGCTTTAGATCTGGCTACGGTTGTGTCTCTGCAACACTTAAAGTGCTAAACGACATCATATGCGCCTTTGACTCCAAGCACTACTGTGTAGCTGTATTTATTGACCTGGCTAAGGCCTTTGACTCCGTGGACCACTGCATCCTGCTTGACAGACTCAAGGATGTTGGACTCGCAGAGGAATGACTGGCATGGTTTAACAACTACTTCTCTGGTCGTGTGCAGTCTGTGAGAGCTGAAGGCCTGCTGTCTGACCCAATGTCCCTGTCCATGGGTGTCCCCCAGGGCTCCATTCTGGGTCCAACACTATTTAATATTTTTATAAATAACATTGCTCACGTGGCTGGAAACTCTTACATCCATCTGTACGCTGACGACACCATTCTTTACACGTCTGGCCCCTCTCTGAACACCGCCCTGACCGATCTCCAACACAGCTTTAATAGCATCCAATATGCCTTCTCCAACCTCCATCTTCTCCTAAACACAGATAAAACTAAATGCATGATCTTTAATCGGACCCTACCCCAAGCCTCCTGTCCCCCAAAAATCACCTCACTGGATGGGTCAGTACTAGAATTTGTCAACACATACAAATATCTAGGTATCTGGCTTGATAGTTCACTCTCCTTCCAAACCCACATCAATAACCTACTCACTAAAGTCAGAACAAGAATTGGTTTCCTGTACCGCAACAAAGCCTCCTTCACCCACTCTGCAAAACACACTCTGGTAAAAATGACCATCCTGCCAATTCTGGACTATGGAGATATCATTTACAGGATTGCCCCCAAAAACCTTCTCAATAAACTGGACGTCATCCATCACACTGCCATCCGCTTTGTCACCGGTGCCCCTTTCAATACACATCACTGCGACCTGTATTCCCAAGTCAACTGGCCATCACTCCACACCAGGCGACTGACCCACTGGTATCAGTTCATCTATAAATCCATCATCGGCAAATCCCCCCCTACCTCTGCTTACTACTGAACTTCTCATCCAGCACTCGCAATCTCCGCTCCAACAAATATATCACTCTGGTCCCCCCCAAAGTCCGCACCTCCTTTGGCCGTCACTCTTTTCAGTTTGCTGCCCCCACTGACTGGAATGCGTTGCAGTTGTCACTAAAACTCACCACTTTTATAGCATTACCCACTTTTAAACACTCACTTTCAGATGTTGTCTCGGATCACTGCACTTGCTTTTAAAGCACTTTGAGCTGCAACGTTTGCAGGAAAAGCGCTATACAAATAAAGTTATTATTATTATTATTATTATTCAGATCATTCCATCATGCTTTATGCTATTACAACTTCGAAAATGGTGGTTTGTAGCCTCTCAGCTTTTGTCTCAATGAACTCTACAGTCTATATCTATTTTGAGAGACTTTGCGTCTATTGCAGCACCTCTACTCCAGCACCTCTACTCCAGTGTGTGTGACCACAGACCACTCGTGACCTTAGAACTATAAGGTTCTATCTCCGTTTAGAATGATAAGGTTCTATCTCTGTTTAGTACAGTTCAGAGATATTGAGCGTCAAAGCTTTTACATTCCATTATGTTTTGTGAGATGGAACCGTTGTATTTTATGAATTACTAACTCAAAAATGTCAACATTTAAAAAAAAAAACACCACACAGGCATTAATAAGCACCTAATGGATCAGATTATGTAAAAAAAACTCAATTTTGACAAAAATGGAGATAGAACCTTATCATTCGAACGTCACGCACTCTTTGTTTTCATCAGTGTGCTTCTGGCCCAAAAGAAGTTCATGTACCACTATAGCAACATACGCTGGGCCAGGGGAAGACATGAAACCTACCTGTGCTTCGTCGTGAAGAGGAGGGTGGGCCCGGACTCGCTCTCCTTCGACTTCGGACACCTGCGCAATCGCACCGGCTGTCACGTAGAGGTGAGGAAGGAAGGGAGAGGAGGAGGGAGAGAATGATGGAAAAAGTAATTATGATGAAAACATAATGTGTTCATCTCCCACACTGACTCTCTCTCTCTCCTCTGCCACTCACTCACTCCATCTCCCCTTCCCTTCCCCCCTCATTTTCCCCTTCTCTCCATCATTCTCTTTCCTGTCCTCTCTCTGCCACTCTTTCCCCTCCCCTTCCACTAACCTCTGTCTCCCTTACCTTATCTCTCCCACCCCCCACTCCTTCCTCCTCCACTTTCCTCCTCCTCTCACCCACCCCCCCAGTTGTTGTTCCTGCGTCACCTGGGAGCCCTGTGCCCTGGCCTGTGGGGTTCTGGAGGTTGTGGTGGTGGCGGGGGGGTGAGGCTGTGTTACTCTGTGACCTGGTTCTGCTCCTGGTCCCCCTGCTCAGACTGCTCCCACCGGCTGGCCCAGTTCCTCAGGCGGACCCCCAACCTGAAGCTGAGGATCTTCGTCTCCCGCCTCTACTTCTGCGACCCTGAGCACAGCCTCCATAGAGAGGGGCTCCGCGTGCTGAATAAGGCCGGAGCACAGCTCACCATCATGACCTATAAAGGTAAAAGGGAGGAGTGAGTTTGAGTTTGAGTTTGTGTGTGTGTGTGGAGGTGTGTGTGTTTCAAAATACAGGGTATGTGTCCAGTGGCGGACTCAGGCTGTTTGAAGGGCAGGGGGGGCAAAAAGAAAAAAAGGGCATATACTGCACAACATGGGACCCCATCAGTGCACATGGTCAAGTTTCGACCATTGGAAGGGCAGCCAATAGGGCACATCTTCTAATTTTGCCACTCAAAAGGGCACTTTCGTGCGACGTTTTTCAACTGTGGGGGCACATGGTCAAATTTAGACCATTGGAGAGGCACCAATAGGGCACGCCCTCTCATTTTCGCCACTCAAAAGGGCACTTAAGTCAGACGTTTTTCAACAGTGGGGGAACCAGGAGGGGCGGTCGTCCCCCCTGCCCCCCCCCCCCCCCCCCCCCTTGAGTCCGCCAGTGTACTATGTGTCCTTCATTCACTTATAATGATCCTGTCTTACTCAGGGTTCGAGTTATAAGCTGAGCTTTATGGGGGTCTCCAAAATAACAGTGCGAAATGTTCTCATGCACGCGCGCGAATCATGCCCACACAGCGTTGGGACTTACAAGTTTTAATTAGCCATAGGCTACTAATTTCACCACATCAACAGCACCACATGAAACAAAAAAGGCGGTTATATAATATATCGGTTATTTTAGATCAGGGGTCTCCAACCTTTTTTCATCCGAGAGCTACTTTGAAAAAATGTAAGTGGCCGAGAGCTACTCATATCTTATTACTTACATTCATTCACATAACGTATCAAAACACTCTGAAATTCTTCACTAGCATGCTCTGTTTCAAATGTCAATGTGTAAGCTCACTATAGTAGTAGCAGTATATTCTGTATCCATATATCAATGTATCACATCACCTCCATTCACATATCAAAAGCTTATAATTGTATGGTCCACATGTGTGTAATAAGTGCATTCACCTTTTCTAGTTTTTTCAGTCAGAAAACATTAGTATTTTTTCTTCTTTTGTCTCTTTCAAAAAAATGTGTGCATGTGTGTAATAATGCATTCACTCATTCCTACACTTGAGATGAATGTCACTGCATGGAGTCTACAAGAGTTGTGTATGCTGGAGTGTATCCACTTAGGTTCACTCTTATAGAGTCATTTAGATGCTCATCTCTCAGTCTTGTCCAGAAGTAGTAGTAGTATTTCATTACATTCATATCAGAAAAATCTGATTCTCAAAGGTATGTAGAGCCAAATACAACAAATACTTTCAGGGCTGCTTGGTGAATATTCTTATAGTTTTCTGGGTCTACCAGGCTCCAGAAATGTTGTGAATGTTGTTGCGATTGTAGCTGGACATTATTCTGGAGCTTTATAACCTCCATCTCCATTTCTCCAGGCTTGACACTGAACAGTTCAGCTATCTGCTCTCAGTGTTTCCCCTAGGTTTGCTGCCTTGGGGAGGGGGTGGCATGGACTGTGGCATATGTGGTCTTGACTACCTGTCCACTTTCTCACCTGGTTCTTGCTCTCTCTCTTTGGTGTGCCGACACCATCCTGCTCTCTCTCCTTCTCTCCTTCTCTATCCTCCTCTTTTGCTGTCAACCAAAAGGCAAACATAACAACCAGAGTATTTATAATTTAATAAGAGGTATAAATTGATCCATATCAATTCATAACATAATTCGAATTGAATATTGGGTTGCTGAAAAATAAATTGTATATCCATCTATAGAAAACAGACATTTCCAATAAGTGAGGGTTGTGCCAATGCTTCAATCCACTGTCCATGTAGGCCTACTGTAAATATACCCTTATGGTATTACCATGAAGCCCAATTCTAGCAGAATAAGAAAGATTGTTTATCTACTTTAAGTAAAATAATAAAGTGCATCCAGTTAGCTCTTTAGCTGGCAAGTGTGCAGCAGACCAGCTCATCTCATCACCTCTGAGCTAGCTAACTAGTTCTTTGACACTATTCACACCATGGAACTATAATGAGACACTAGTCACAATATAATAACAACTTTCTCTGTCAGAACACTCAAAAAAGTATAGTTGCTTTACTTTAATCTGCAGACATCTCACCCTGCAAAAACTCTTGCGTCTCGCGCGCACACTTGCACATTTTTTTTTTTATTCTCCAGCGCTGGTACAGTGACGTCACGACGTGTTGACAGACGGTAGCAATTTGATTGACAGCTGATATAATTTTTTTGTGTTGGAGGGGGTGGGACATTAGTAAGGAATTGAAATTGGAAAAGGTTTCCAGGGTGATTTTTTGGGGGAAGGCTGCATCTTTTTTACCGGTAGCTCGCGAGCGACGTGTTGGAGACCCGTGTTTTAAAGGGACCTTCATGGTAAATAGCGCTATTTTTAGAACTTGCCCTACGGGCGACTCGCGTGGTCTCCGCGGGCGACCGTGTTGGCTACCCCTGTTTTATCGGTTATTTTAGATAATGCACATATTCGTTGCCTAGCAACCTAGATGCTCTATTTACAGTTTGCATTGGCTGCGTTCGTAAAATCGCTTTGGAATCTGATCAGCTCTCATGGAATGCCTATTGTCCAATCAAATGACTTGGTCCCTTTATGACGTTGACCCAGTGTGCGCTCCGGCGTTCTCAGAGCAAATTTACGAACGCACTTTACATTGTAGGCAGTTGATGCACCAGTGTTTTCGTTTGAAAAGGATAGATTGGGATAGATAGATTTATGACAGTGGATTTATTTATAGATAGATAGAAGGATAGATTGGGATATATTTGTCTGTGAGTATCAGTATTTACATGTTAGGGTTATTCATCTCATAAAATTTCATAATTGGATTCAGTTTTGTATAATATAATATATGTATCCTTTCTTTAGACAGTATAGGCTGCCCTGAACGAACTAGCTAGCTAACTAGCTCCTTATACATACTGGAGGTGAGTTCTGCTACTTTCTTCGGAAGGTGCAGCTGAATTCAAGTTTGGTTTCTTGGATGAAAACCCGAAACTTTCCAGGCTTGTCGACTCGGTCGGCAGCAGTGGCCTTTTTTGGGCGGCATGATAGCTAGCTACTGAATGTTTCCTTCTCAATAATCACGTTCGCAAGCTCTCAACGATCATATTCTGCTGTTGCACAATATTCTACTGCGCCCCATAGTGTCTTGGTGGTAAAGTGCAGGCAGTCAAAGGCATACTGTCGTTCACAGGAGATTAATGCTGGTGCGCGTAGTTCTTTTGGAAAACGTGTTTATTTTAGAATATTCATCATATAAATAAATATAAATAATACTCATTACATTGACATTTATGATCAAATAATGGTTGTGGTAATGTGTTATTAGCGACCCCCACAGATGTATGATTTTACTGCTTTCAGCTCAGCTCCCATTGGCTCCCACATAACTCGAACCCTGCTTGTATAGATATTATTATATACATAACTCATAACCCTAACCCTGGTCTTACTCCTTCAGACTATTTCTACTGCTGGCAAACTTTTGTAGCTCGGAGGGCGAGAGGGTTTAAGGCCTGGGACGGGCTACAACAGAACTCTGTTCGCCTGGCCAGGAAACTGAACCGTATCCTCCAGGTAAAGCTCCACACACACATGGATGCACGCACGTAGGCGCACACACACACACACACACACACACACACACACACACACAGGCGTACACACACACACACACACACCTGAGTGTTAGATTCAGTTATAACTGTTCCCCTGTTCTCTTCTTACAGCCTAGTGATGCAGAAGATTGGAGAGATGCTTTTGCGCTTCTTGGACTATGAACCATATCCCCTCCTTCTCTTCTTGGACGATGAACCATATCCCCTCCTTCTCATCCTTCCCCTCCTCCTCCTCCTCATCCTCCTACTGGTGCTGTCATTATAGTGAAAGGACAATTTTGAGCCATCATTGTAATAATGAATAAGAAAATTAACTGAGATAAGGAGGTTACTGCTCCTCAAATTGTGCATTTAAATACTGTATTGTATGTCAATGAAACTTCTTCTTTTTTAAAATATCCTCTAAGCATTAAATGCGTTAATGTAATAGCATATGTTGTTATTGTCATAAAAAATGTCATAAAAAACGTTTCTTATGCTTTTGTGTCATTTTCCTATTCAACGGAATGCCATTTATTATGGTGAATCGATTCTATAGGGTTTTAGAGAGGGTTAACTAACTCATATCAGCATCCAAGTAAGGGGGGATTTGATGAGCAACCGTGGATGGATGAGAACATCCTGCGCAAATACACTGTATATTACGCTCACGTCCCCGGTTACCGCACAGACACCACAAATGCACCGACACGATTCGGTGAATTAGAGTCAAGATGGCGACCATCGAGGGGGAGTACGAGTCGATCCTGAGTGTGAAACCTGACGTCAACGTTTACCGAATCCCCCCGCGAGCATCGAACCGGGGCGTCAGGTAAGAGCCACACCGATCATGCCGTAAAGGGTCCTGAGGTTAATTTCCTTTGTTGGTTATGAATCAAAGAATCAATTCTGAGCTTAAGACGATTTATTTAAAGTACAAAAGTACACAGATATCAGCAGCTGGATCCTGGTCTGGTCTGGTCAGCTGGGCTGGGGTGAATAAGAGACCGGTCTGCCCCTGTGCTCTCCCCTTTACAGTATGTCCTTTCGTATGCAAATATCTACAACAATGATCCTATTACAGTCACTACATAGATGCTTGAGGTGTGAAAAGGGGGGAGAGGCCAGGAGGTCATAAACCACCATTTTAAGATACACTTTGGCAAAGGGTCATAAATACCTTGCCCTAGCCCCACAGTCAGGAGGCATTATATACAGTCCATGCATGTGTGTGTTTTTAAGTAGAAATATACTACAGTCCATCATCATGCGTTGACCTTGCATCCGACTCCAGCATGCATCCATCGGGCGCAGTGATGGAGAACGATCGCTGCCTGTCTGTAGTGTAGGCTCCCCATAATAAACAACTCGTTAGCTTGTCCCACTCCCCACATCAAAGGCAGACAGTGCATCCTCATAAAGGCCCTCTAAATTGTTTTGTCTGGTGCGTAATTGATTTTTTGGTGTCATAACCTCCTGGCAAACTGTATGGCACTTTATTGGGGCAGCGCAATAGATAAAGAGGAAAATATCATATCAAGGTTGTGTGTGTGTGCGTTCTATTGTATGGATGGATAGTAGCCTGCTACACCTGTCATTGTTGTACCTGACCTGTCTGTCGGTATCAACGCCTGTCTGCGTCCCAATGCACACACAGAGATGGTTGGTCGAATACTGCTTACAATGCGTAAACGTGACCGTGTCCCCCCCCCCCCCCCCCCCTCTAAAGCCTGACAGTTTTAGTTCTCTGTTCAATAGAATTAATGTTTATTGTAAGATTACATTGTGTACTACGGTATTGAAGGGTTTGAGGATTAGGTGAGATGTTTTACTTCCTTGGAGGAGATTATGTCGGAATCTCCTGTCGTGTTTTATTATGGGGGCCAGTAAAAGATTTCTTGTTGACTTGCATTGTCTATCCTTTGCTGTGTGTGTGTGTGTGTGTGTGTGGGGGGGGGTGTGTGTGTGTGTGTGTGTGTGTGTGTGTGTGTGTGTGTGTGTGTGTGTGTATGTGTCTGTGTGTGTGTCTGTGGATTGTGTTTACCTTATTTCATTGGCTGGTGCTTTAACGTGATCTAGTGCATCTGGATGCTGACTGGTCAGATACGGTCGAAACTGTTGGCGTCTCCCGGGAGATATAACCATATTGACTATCTTCCCAGCTGTACAAAAAAAAACTGTAATTTTTTTCCTCAAAAGGAGAAAAGGGGGTGGATGTGATGATGGGGGATGATAACTAAATTGAAAGATAAAAGACTAATATTAAACTAAGTTTGAGTACTGCTGTTGATAAAACACATGAAGGTCATTAATTCACATATAGGATAATACGTTATAAAGGACAGAGCTGCTAGGTGTCACTCTGGAGGAAGTTATACTGAAACTGGGTATTGATTAATTCATAGAAGAATTGATTGAACGGAATTGGGCATTCCGTGGGTTTTTATTTAAAGAAGTAATGGTAATACTGTGGACAGGGTTACAGTACAGATTTTATATTGAGGTATTTGACAAGGTGAACTGCAGATCATGCTTGAGTCAGTAAGGTAAGAGATAAGGTATTGTGTTACTATAGCACATGATTTGAAACTATGCAGAAGTAGAATGTTGATTAAAATGGTTAAATGAATAAGGTATTAACACGTAAGTGGTTATAGTATGTAAATTAAGGTGTGATTTAAAGAAAAGTGTTTTATAAGAGGTCAAGTAATGTGGGTATATTCTGTAGAGAAATAGAATGAAAGAAAACAGACAGCGAAAAAAGACAGTTGTTGGACGATAAGAATTTGAACAGACATGGTAATTGTGTTAATGTTAAAGCGTAACAGATTTGAGTGACAAGATTGACAAATTGAGACAGGATAGAGTACCAGATGAGACGTGGATTTAAATGACCTTGATGAAACGCAATACAACAGACTGAATTAAAAGTATACAAGAAGTAATAAACACGAATTGTGTAATCATAAAGCTCTAACGAGACAATTTAGATAAAATAATTCCCTTTACTAACATTGTGTGCACTTTAATTAATCAAAAATGGGTAATCAAATGTCGTGTATTTTCATGGTCTGTAACCATAGCAATGGCCCTCTAATACACACAATGGCCTTTTGACATGCATGTGCAGAGGCTGTAATATCATCATGAGTAGATATAATTGCATTAGGGCCCGAGCCAGAAAGACGCCCATAGCATAAATTGCATTAGAATTGTATTAGACCATAGGGTGAATTGCATTAATAACATCCTATTTACAGGACAGAAAATGACCTCACCTACTATGATCTCACTGGTATACTTTGTATTCAACCAAATTAAAATGACGTGGACTCTGTTTTGATTGGCTCAGCGACAGTGACAGTGACAGGGTATAAAATCCTCTACACAGATGGGCTCTCTCTCTTTTCCTTCATATCCATATCTTTGACTTCATCCTGTGACCGATTCGGACCATCAGCTCCATTGAGGGGCCATGCTGTGTAACCTGCTTTTTTGAATAAACATTCTTAAATTTGCTCAAGAACTCTTCTTCATTTTTAGCAGTAACAGATACCAATATATACGAAATAATGGCGAGCCTAGTCCACGAGTAAATTAATAGCTTATAAGTAATTATAGTGACCGTCAATTTTTGCATCTCTTCAACTTCTCTCAGCGCCTGGAGGTAAGTAGCCAATTCCCCCCCTCTCTCTGCCCTCTCTCTGCTCTCTCTCTGTCTCTCCCTCTGTGCCTGTAACCCATTGACTTCTGCTTCCCCCCCTTTCTCTGCTCCCCCTTTCTCTGCTCTCTTTCTCTCTCTCTCTCTCTGTCCCTCTCTCTCTCTGTCAGACTTCCAGCTTTGATGTAATTAAATGGTCTTAAGCAATAAACAAAAGAATTTAGATTTGTGTTGAGTATCTGTTAGAAATATAAGATAATTACAATTGGATTGAATTTAAAGAGCCGGATTTAGAAATCTGTATTTGTACATAAATGTGTAATTGTACGATATTGTAGAAGTATCGTGTGTGTGGTGGAGCAAAGGATGAATTGCTTCAGTGCGCGTTTTGCGAATGCGCTGTCGACAGGAAATTAACGGAAGACGTTTTGTTAATGGGTCGGCAATATTGGTTAAGATTAGCGAGAAGCTGATAATTGTGTTATTGTATGTAAAAGGAATGAGAATTCCTGTTTGATAAGCTGATAATTGTGTTATTGTATGTAAAAGGAATGAGAATTCCTGTTTGATAAGACAAAAGGACCATTGTGAGGAGCGGAGCTAATTACTTTAGTGCCGTCCGAGCCTTATGCCTGCAGGCGCTCAAGTCCCTCTTAAGACAGAGGCTGTGGAAAAAAAGGCATTAGAGAATATTAGAGTGAAACATTTGGTAAATAATACGTTTAACTACATTGAAAGATAATCTTGATATTGCGGAGTCGTGAATGTGCTCTGTTTGTGAAAACAAAAGTTGTGAAAAAGACCGTGGTTTTTCAAGGAAAACCCGTGGGGTAGAGCCCATCCCCTCCCTTTCTGTGTGTCTCATTTCAGAGAAAAAAAGGCTGCAAAAGCACACATGCACACACGGAGTTGAAAATCCTTTCTACTACAAAGGGAACCTGAATTTGATTGTTGCATAAAAGATAAGGTTGAATCCATTACACATAGATTGTAGTATTTATAAAATTAGAGATAAAGTGGGTTGATCGTTGGGGTATTTTAAAGTAGTTTGGGGATATTTGTTGAGTTTCATTCGCAAGTCTGGTGAAAAGCGGGCGCATGCGCGGAGAGGGGCGTAGCCCAGCAGAGACTGGAGACGGATTCTTTTTTCCTCCATTTTGCTTTCTTGCCTTTCACCGATCTCCCGCATACCAACCGGCCGCGCAACCACTACACCAAGAGAGTTAGCCCCTTGACAACCTATTACTTTCACAGCCTATTGTTTTTTACGGTCTATGGATAATTCAACTGTCTAATGAAAACCATTACTCCACAGGTTTTAAATCAATGTATATGATTATATAATGAATAATTCTAACTAATCGTTCATTCTTTTCGCTTGACGGTTGGGTTGTTTATGGATTGTAGAAAATAATAGGTTGCGACTTGAAGATCACGGCAGGGTGGTCTGAAGCAATCGATAAGACATTTTCGGTTGCTTACAGAATCAGATTCCATTTGAACCTATCAGATCTATGGAAGGAACTTGCTGCCATCTAGTGGACGGAACACGATAAGACAAGTCGGTTACTTGTTGTTTGAACATAAGATGTTGGAACATAATGTTTATTATCTAGTGGACAGATTGTAATAGTCCAATGATAACGTTTTCTTTCACAGGGTTACATCAATGAAGTGTCAATGACTAAGTCTAATTAATTATGCATTCCTTTCAAATAACAAGTCGATTTCTTTACAGATTGTAATTAATAATTAATCATTTTATTCCTTCCAAAATAAATCGATTTCTTTACAGGTTGTTGTCATTATTCGTGTTTTACATCTTTTTATTTCAAGTTAAGTTCTTTTTCACAGTTTTTGATTAAAGAATAGCAGAACAGTTTCTATCTGAGGATTGATCAATCAAGGGTTTGTGGATCAGAAAGACTTAGAGCGTGACCTGCCTTTGTAATTTGATAAATTGTGTTGAACAGCCTTTGTAGTTTAATAATTAAAGTTGACCTGAACTATAATTAGTATTGATTGAGCAATTAAGTGATACACATTCATACACAATAAGGGAAAAACATTTAGATTAAAACTAAACTAAATTTAAATTGAATTGAATTAAAATTAAATTGAATTTAAATTTAAATTGAATGATTATTTAGTTATGATTGTTAATAATTAATTAATATTAATTAATAGTGATAATTGATTATTGGTGATTAATTGGTTATAATTATTTAAATAATTTAAATTAAATTGAATTAAAATTTTAATTAAATTTAAATTAAAACACACACACACATAGATTACATTTAAGTCAATAATACACAATACCACTGAAAAAATCCGTTGTTCTGAATTGTAATGTTCTGTGTAGACAGTTGACGCAGTTAAAAGTTGGACTAGCATCTGTTTAGCAGATACGGCAACAGAAGGTGGGTTGTAAGAAAAGTACACCTTATAGCATATTTTCAGCATATTAAGCAGTATAAATATTTCAGACATGGGAGCCAAACCCAGTAAAATTGTGAGGGCTGTTAATACAGATAAGGGAATATTAGCAAATTCATCCCCTGTGGCTATAGTGGAAAAAATGAATCCTCTTGTTAAGGAGATTAGCAAAATGTCAACGAAATGGAATATTCGTTGGGCAGACATTGAACAACCATGGCCAGAAGAGGGCACCTTTGACTTACAATTAATTGCAACATTGGAGATACTTATCAATGCACATAAGGCGCATCAAAAAGGAAAGATTAGATCAGAGAAACGCAGGTTAGAGTTAGCTATTTTAGACCTCTTCAAGGTAGAGGGGCAGAAAGTAGCATTAGCTTGGAATGAGAAAACAGCTCACATGGATCCAGAAAAAAGAGATGAATTGGCCAAAGCAACGGAAGAGAAAGTGAACATTCCATTCTCACACACAGCTCCAATCTCCAGTCCTCCTCCCTATGCCAAGATACTGGAGGACAATTCTCAGCGGATCTACCCTCAGGTCCCCGTCCTAAGTACGAACGGAGCCTTCACTATCAAAGATGAGGGTGATAATGTACTAGAGAGGGGAAGAGCGAAAGTGACCGTGGATTTCGAACCAGAGAACAAGACAGATGACAGTGAAGATGGCAGTGGAGGTGAAGGCGAATGTTCCGGTGCTGACAGCAATGCACAGGGAGGTTACAGTGCTCAGATCAGAAAACTAATAGCCAGGGCCGAAAAACAGGGAAGGACAAGACGCTATAAAAAGGGAAAAGAAGAAAGTGGTTCTGAAGATGAGCAGGAGTCTCTGAAGATAGAGAAGAAGAAAGAGAGCTTAAAGCAAAAGAAGAAGATGTCGGAGGAAGAGGAGGAAGAAAGGGTGAAAAAGGATAAGGAGGAGTTAAGAAAGAGGGCAAGAAAACTCCAAGAGAGAAGCCTAAGAGAGGAGGAAAGTTGTATACGACAGATAGAGGAACTGTTAGAACAGGTAGCTCAAGTGACATCACATCATACATCCCAGCCGAACCTCCCAAGGTCTACAGCGACACCAAGGCGGGACGAAAGAACGAAGCCACTAGTAAGCAATTATGGCCTTAGACCAAGAGGGAAGGCATCGGAGGAAGAGGAAATTCAGGGGATCTTCCCGGTGCTGTTTCGAGATAACAAGATAGAATATCGTCCTTGGGGTCATACAGATCTGTCTGAAGTGATCGAAAAACTCCCAGTCCTAGAAGATGGGGGTCACCCTTGGACTAACGAGATGGACGTGAGACTGACAGGGACGCAGGCCGCGATGGGAGACCTGAAAAGACTCTTAGCCTTTATTACAGGATTGGACACCATGCAGGAAATATTGACGAAGGCAGGACTTCATAAATATATCGGTACATCAGTTTATGACCCAGAGCTCTTCGCAGCAAACAGAGGCAGGCTGTGGAAGGCAATCAGAGAGACATACCCTACTCACATTCACCCAGACAATATCATCGTGATGCCACTGGGAGAAGATGAGAATCCCAGGGGTTTTGTAGCCCGTGTGCACTCTCAATGGAGAAGTGTGACAGGGAAGGATGCCGAAGATAACCCGTTAGAAAAAGCCATAATCAGGGAAAAGATTCAACAAGGTCTCCCTACCCCAGTTAAGAACAAGTTAGCAGAAGTGGTGGGGCTACGACACATGAACAAGGCTGTTTATATAGACAACGTAGCACACCAAGTAGAATTATTTAGAAAGAAGATTCAGATACAGAAGGCACAAGACGAAGACTCACTCAGAAAACTAACTCAAGTACAATTGACTGAAGGCAAGAAAACCAGAGAGAGAGTGCAGACCATAGCCCTGCAGGTCCCATCTCAGCCACAGCAACTGCAAACTGTCCCTCCCCAGTCATACCCACAGGGGCCACAAGGGGGGTATCCATACCCACAGGGGCCACCAGGGGTGCAAGTGGTTCCGTACCAGCCATACAACCAGCCTGGCCAAGGACCACCACAAGAGGGATGGACCGCAGCCGGGAAGAAGATGTTAGGACCATGTTTCCAATGCGGCCAGGATGGACACTTAGCCCGTACCTGCTGGAAGAAGAACCAGGGGGGCGCAGGGGGGAAACAAAAAGGAAGATATAGGCCCCCTGCTACACCGGCTCCAGGAGTGGTGAACCCCTACGGAGGCCCAGCAGCTGGGCTATAGGGGTGCCCAGAAGATCCGAGAGGGGGGTGCCAGCTGGTGGTGACGAACAGGCCTGAAGATGAACCTACCATATGGGTGTCGGTCAACCAACGTCCATTAGAATTGATGGTGGACAGTGGAGCAGCCTACACCTGTCTGAAGCCTGAAGATGCCACGCACCTTCCTATGTCTGGGAAATATGTGAAGACAATCGGATTCGAGGGAATTAAACAGCTGATCCCTACTACTGAGCTTGTAAGCTTAGAGTACAAAGGACAGAGAGCAGATCTGTCAATACTTGTATCAGAACACACGCCAATAGGGCTACTAGGGAGAGATGCACTATGCCAATTGAACTGTACAGTGAAATGCACACCTGACGGCTGTCGGGTGACAGTGCCACAAGAGAACAGACAGCTGTCTGTCATGATGGACAACAACGCATCTATGGTGTATTGAGTGGGAGGGCTTAGCCCAGACCTAATGGAACCAGCAAGGATGTGGGACAATTATATCCTGGCACACATGTCAGAGGCCAGAAGGCCTACTGATCCATTGCATTGTACACTCCAGTATTTTAGAGAAGTTGCAGATGCAAACCCAGATGAGTGGCTGAAGCATCAGCCAAAACAGGTACAGCTTAGTACAAGTTGTATAATCCTAGGCCCTCAGGGAGTGGCTATGAAGATAAACAGTGACACTTATCTAGATCAGGAGCATAAGATTGAGGGTAGCATCCCTCATGTGACACTTATGATATCTGAACACTATAAACAGAAGCATTTAGGGGCAATGATGGCAGACTCAGAAAAAGCCAGATTTGTAACGACAAAAGAAAACCCTGCTATCTGGAGGAGCATTGATGGACAGTTCACAAAACTGATGATCTCTGCTCAAGGAATAGGACATCCGCAGACTGTGAAGCTAATGAACCAGCTAATCCTTCCTGTACAACCTGAAAAAGACCTCAGAGAAGAAATGATACAGAATGTGCCAGCAGACCTGTGGGCAAAGAACAGTACAGACATTGGATTTGTGAAATCAGCTCGTCCATTGAGAGTTGAACTCATACCGGGTGCAAAACCCCCTTGGAAAAACCAATACCCATTGAAACAGGAAGCAATTGATGGAATTGAGCCACAGATCAAAGGATTGTTAGAGGCAGGAGTCTTGAAGATAACTCAATATCCGTTAAGTAACACACCTCTTCTGCCAGTAACGAAACCTGATGGTTCATATCGTCTGGTACATGACCTACGGGCTGTGAATGAGGTAGTTGTCAGCTATCCAGCTGAAGTTCCTGATCCTCATGTGCTGTTGACCCAGATTCCATCTACAGCCAAAGTATTTACAGTGATTGATTTATGCGGGGCTTTCTTTTCTATACCTCTTAGTGTAGAAAGTCAAGGGTTATTTGGGTTTACCTACAAAGGTCAACATTATCAATATACCAGAATGCCACAAGGGTACAAACACAGTCCTCATGTTTTTAATCAGGTCTTGAAGGAGGACTTAGACGGGTTAGGGCAGACGATAAGTAGTACTGCCATTCAGTACATGGATGACATACTCCTTTGTGCCCCAGATGAAGAAACATGTCACAGGGATTCCGTTAAACTGTTAAAGGTTTTGGCGGAGAAGGGACACAAGGTGTCTAAAAAGAAGCTACAGTATTGCCAGGAAAAGGTAACTTACTTAGGACAATCTATTACACAGGGACATCGCAGTGTCACTAATGAACACTTGGAAGCTATTCAGAAGGCTCCAAAACCACGAACGGTTAGGGAAATGATGATGTTTTTGGGCATTACTGGGTATAGTTCAGCATGGGTGGAGGATTACACTAGACTGGTCGCTCCATTGAGGGGGATGATTAAGGAAACAGGTAGTGATAAACTCCAATGTTGCATTACTTGGACAAGGGAAGCTGATTTGGCGTTTGAGACAATTAAACACAAATTGCAAGAAGCGCCAGCTTTAGCGCTTCCAGATTATTCCAAAGAATTTGGATTGTATGTTTCTTCTTCAGCCAAAGGGAAGTATGCCTGCGCTGTTCTTACGCAACCAACAGGCATTGGACCTAGTCCACAGCCCATAGCCTATTACTCTGTCGCATATTCAGAGGTAGAAATGGGTTTCGCGCCATGCTACAGAGCAATGGCCGGGGCATATCTTATGTACGAGAAGGCAACAACCTTAACAATGGGGTACCCAATTACCATTCTCTGCCACCACAGTCTAAGGAATCTTTTGAATCAAGGCAAGTATACTTTGACGATGCCTAGGATTAGGAATTATTACAGGATGTTGGAAAGGGAAGATGTAACATTACTAAGATGTAACACACTTAACCCAGCAGAGACCTTGCCAACCCCAGAAGATGGGGAACCACACGATTGTGTGAAGGAAGCTATGAGGTACTCTAAGCTTAGAGCAGATCTACTAGCTTTGCCTTTAAAGGAAGCTGACGTTGAGTATTGGACTGATGGATCTTGTTACCGGGTAGGAGAAAGTTTACGTGCTGGGTATGCCATAGTCCGATCCCAAAATTCAGGGTTCATTGTGGAACAAGCCGAGGCTGTTCCTCAGCCTTGTTCAGCTCAGTTGGCTGAGTTGATTGCCCTCACAGAAGCATGCAACTTGGGAACCGGACGAAGAGTGACAGTGTACACAGACTCTGCCTACGCCCATAATGTGTGTCATCTACATGGAGCTGTATGGAAGGGACGGGGTTTTAAGAAAACTGATGGTTCGCCTATTCAGCACCACGCTCAAATCATGAAGCTGTTACAAGCCATGATGAAACCAAGGGAATTAGCCATAGTGAAGTGTGCCGCACACAGATCTGACTCATCACATGTCACACAAGGTAACAGGGCTGCAGATGATGCAGCCAAAGCCATTACAGGAGCAGACAAAGCGGGTAAAGTTCTGCTGGTCACACATGAAGCACAGTTACAGGGCATGGTCACGCTTGAGGATTTGTTGATGTTACAGAATGGGGCAAATGCGCTAGACAAAAACCTATGGTTAACAAGGGGGGCTAGTCAGGATGACACAGGTCTATGGAGAAATCATGAGGGACTGGTTGTGGCACCCCCAGATTTATTAGGCATGCTGATACAGGAAGCCCATGGATTAGCACATGTGGCCAGGGGGGAGGTAAGACGCAAGATCACCAAGGAATATGGTTTTTGGGCTCCATATTTATTGGAACAAATAGACCATATCCTTGGTCAATGTGTGGTCTGTTTGAAAAACAATATCAGACCTGGAATACCAGTGGGAACTGGGCATATCCCTACCCCAAACGGGCCAATGAAACATTTGGTGATTGACTATGTGGACATGATTCGTCCTGTTGCAGGATACAGGTACATGTTAGTTGTAGTGGACAGGTTCAGCAGATGGGTAGAAGCATGCCCCACTCGAAAAAAGGATGCTCAGTCTGTAGCAAAGTTCCTATGCAGGGAATTCATACCTAGGTTTGGAATTCCAGATAGGATAGCGTCAGACAATGGTAAGGAATTTGTGGATAAGACGGTAAAGCTTATACTACAAAAGTTGGGAATCAAGCAGAGATTTGGGTGTATTTACTCACCTCAAAGCCAGGGGATGGTAGAGAGGATGAACGGGGTCCTTAAGAACCGTCTTTCTAAGGTCTGTCAGCATACAGGTCTTAATTGGGTGGAAGGACTCCCTCTTGCATTGATGGCCTGTCGTTCCAGTGAGATTCGAGGGCTGCACTTGACTCCCCATGAACTGGCTATGGGGAGAATAATGACAGCTCCCTGTGCACGAACCAGTGGGAAAGGGCCAAGTTTGGCTCTCTTGGAGAGTGACATGAAAGCCTATGTACAGTACATGACTAACCGGCAAAAGAGTATCTCTTCTTATGTGCTCCACAAACAGGAACGTGAAGAGGAGGTGAACGCACAGGAGAGGAAGGACGCGTTGCAACCGGGTGACAAAGTATACGTGAAGGTCTACAGACGGAAGTGGCATGAGGCTCGACGGGAAGGACCATACGAGGTCGTTCGGTGCACTGGGACTGCCATCCAAATCAAGGGGTCCCCCACCTGGTATCACGTTCATCACTGCATCAAGGCACCCAATGAGGACGATGAGGGAGAGCCTCAGCAGGATGGTGAGGAGACCCCTGGGGACGAGGAAGTCCACAGCTTGGACATCCAGGCTGACGAAGATGTTGGTGAGTATCTGCGCCGTGATGCAGATGATGCCGGGGGCCTCGTCCCAGACCCTGTCCAGCCCAGAGATGAGTGGGCCAAGGGAGATCGTGAAGGATCCAGTGACTGCGACACCCCTCTTGGGGGTTCTACCAAGCCTGGTGTTGCCCCTGTTGTCACCCCTTCCGACCCTGACAATGCTCCAGACGGAGATGTCAGCAACCCGGGCGGCTGCCCGGACCAAGGTACCATTGAGAGACACAGACCTGTCAGTGATACACCCCAACCAGACAGATCCCGTGATACACCGAGGCCAATTAGGAGGAAACTCAAGCCATGCCGTTTCAGAGACTAATATACCCCTTAGTGTTCCTACCCCATTGACTTCTTTGGACAATGTTACACTTCACTCACACACTGTTATGCCTGGACGTCAGAGAAGAATGATCACAGCAGGTAGAGCTTTTGTTTGCCCACATTCACGTTGTACTGTTGATGATTGTTTGATCTATACCGCCGAAGCGGACGAGTGGTATTTACTGGATGCTAAATATGTTACACTTAATCAACACTCAAGCAACACGCAAGAAACTCGTGTGACATTAACTAATGTTGACAAGGTGTTGAACTCGTATTGGTGTGCTAGACGTAATATCGGTGAACAGGTGTCTAGTAAATCCAACAATTTCAAGGACAAAGTTTGTAGGAACACTCCTGACTTTCCACACTACTATTCGTTGGACTGTGAGAAATTTGTGCATGAATATGTTCACGTTGAGTTACCAGGAAAGGTTGAAAATGTTGCTGTAAAGGCTTCTACGAAGGCGATTGTAGTCGCTACTGACGATTATTTGTTGTATGATTCTAATCACCTGGGGACACGGTCCCACCCTAATTCTGCCACTAGTATCATGAAAGATTTTGCTTCAAAAATGAATTATTCTGATTGCTGGATTTGTCAACAGGTCCCTGTAAGTACATCTGCTCCTATGTTTTTCCCCATACCGTTAACTAAAGCAGAATGGTTTCATTATAATTGGCAGGGTTTAGCCCAATTTGTTTTACAGGGCAAGAACCAGAGCTCTTCTTGTCAGCCCAGCACGATTCTGGTTCCTTTAAATTCTTCCTATGCAGGTGTGGATATTGGTGTGTTGGAACGTCTGACAGCAGCAGTTAACGAACACCATAGGCCTAGCGGTGTGGGGAAGGTTATTATTGATAGGCTTACACATTTGTCACAACCAACAGGTCCGAAGAAGATATATATTATCCAAGCTATGTTCGTTCAATTGAATGGTACTGCATTGAGTCCTCATCTGTCATGTTCTGGGAGTGTGACTTCTACACGGTGGAGAGGTTCAGTTGTTATTTCTGGATTGAAATGTAAAGTTGTTGATTGTGCTATGGTGCCTCAAATGAAATTACATGATACCAATACTACCAGACGGCAGAAAGGCACCACGCAGCTTAAGGTCATGCCTCTCGTAAATATTACAACCTGTATTGACATACAATCTCGGCTCAAGGGCAGCGCGATTCGTCAGCTAGGGGCCGCGTCTTGTATAGGTGGTGTCATTTTCTTGTATCCTGGTACGGAGCTTCAACTCCCGGAGGGTGTGTTTCTTGTGTGTGATAATAATGCATTCTCTAAGCTTCCTGCTTTGAGTGAGGGTCTTTGTTATTTAGCTCATCTGATACCTTTGATTAGGAAAGTTACTCGGGAGGAGATGTCTGTACTTCACAAACAAGCAACCCATCGTAGTCGTAGGGCGTTATCTACCGCTCAGAAGTTTTTTGGCCTAATATTCCCAAGTTATGGTGTCTACAACTCTCAGACTGAATTAAGTGCCCTATCATCCGTTCTTGAAAAACACATTAATGCTTCGGATGCTGTAGTATCTGCCCTGGCTACTGAGTTGACTGAAACTAAGAATGTAGCTCTCCAAAATAGAATGGCTTTGGACATTATTTTGGCCAGTCAGGGTGGTACTTGTGCTTTGATAGGCGGTGAATGTTGCAGTTATATTTCGGATTCTGGTAACGCTCTGTATGATTTCCATGAATCTAACAAGAAGGGTATAGAGGATTTACGTAAAGAACACGGTTGGAATACATTGGATTTCTTTGATTCTGCTTTTTCAGGTATTGGTAATATGATTAGGTCCGTCGCTATTATTCTTGTTGTCATTATCATCTGTATTATGTTACTTGGTATTTTAATCAAATGTTTTGGAAAGTGTATTTCTGATGTTCCGGTTAATGCTTTAATGATGGCCGACATAGCTGATGAGCAAAAGCTGGATTCTGCTTTGCTTTCTGATTTTGTTTCCTCTTTTAATGATTTGTTTATTAAGTGATGTTTTGTGATTGTTTGCTTCGGTTCCTGTTTGTTTCTTTCTATATCATGTGATTGATGTCGGTTGTGAAGTGATGTAATGGTTACGCGACAATGGAAGCTCCTGACTATGAAAGTGTTATCAATCTGAGACAGCGGTAAAGGCTGTTCTCCAACTGGGGCCATGTGCTAGCAACCTCTGACCCTGCCGCTTCGAGGACGAGGGAAACATCGGTCGTTGGAAATTTCTGTATCTCAGTTTTTGTATTATGCATGATGAACTGAGTGTGGTTTAATTGTGATTGTTATTTACAAGATTCTTTTTATTATTGGTTGTTTTCTATTTTTTGTATGTGTTATCTTTGGTTCATAGTACTGGTCCTGGGTTGGTCTGTGTGGAGGTTCTACCGAGATGTGTTGATGTGTTGATGTGTTGATGTGTTGATGTGTTGATGTGTTGATGTAGTTGATGGGTTGATGTAGTTTTTCTGTCTGTCGTTTAGTTTCGGAACACACTCTGCGTGTTCCGAGGGGGGCTGTGTCGTGTATTTTCATGCTCTGTAACCATAGCAATGGCCCTCTAATACACACAATGGCCTTTTGACATGCATGTGCAGAGGCTGTAATATCATCATGAGTAGATATAATTGCATTAGGGCCCGAGCCAGAAAGACGCCCATAGCATAAATTGCATTAGAATTGTATTAGACCATAGGGTGAATTGCATTAATAACATCCTATTTACAGGACAGAAAATGACCTCACCTACTATGATCTCACTGGTATACTTTGTATTCAACCAAATTAAAATGACGTGGACTCTGTTTTGATTGGCTCAGCGACAGTGACAGTGACAGGGTATAAAATCCTCTACACAGATGGGCTCTCTCTCTTTTCCTTCATATCCATATCTTTGACTTCATCCTGTGACCGATTCGGACCATCAGCTCCATTGAGGGGCCATGCTGTGTAACCTGCTTTTTTGAATAAACATTCTTAAATTTGCTCAAGAACTCTTCTTCATTTTTAGCAGTAACAGATACCAATATATACGAAACAAACTTCTAGGACGGTAAATTGTGATAAACGGACCTTGAAATATAAATCTGAAAGAGATCTGCCACGGGCAGAAAGGAAAGCAATTAAGAAACTATTGAAAATTGATCCACATATAATTGATATTCCGATAAAATACACCAATATGATGGCACCAAAAGGATGGATTTTACTTAAGTTAGGACCATTCTATGCAGAACCATTTCTAACAAAGATTGCGAAATGGAGTGACAATAATTTTCCAAGTACCGGGAGTTTTGAAAAGCATAAGCTGACGATTATTGACGAATATTTGATATCAAACAAAACAATTAGAGATCCAACATGGGACACCGATTACATGAAAGAAGTCTATCAAGCATGGTTAATAATGTCTAAACAATGGCCTGGTAATATTGTCAGAAAGCAGGAACATAATAGGCCTAGCAGGAAACAGGAGGTAGAGAGTGTGTCTCCCATAAAACTACGGGCTGAGCAAGCTGTGACATGCAGCGAGGTAGAGGTGCAAGCACCGTTGCTAAATATAGAAGAGCGGACTCTGTACAAACCATTAACATTACATGACGTATCTAAAATTATAGAAGACGCACCCAAACCCTTGATTAACCCTAAAGGATTCATAAATTGGTATAAAACAATGTTGTTACATGGTAATTTGAATGGCACGGATTTAAGATACATTCTGATCACTTTAATGCCAGATGTCGGAATTGATACTTTAATAAATGCTTGCGAAACTTTACATGAACAAAATGATGGACCATGTAAAGGAAAAACAATAAAAGAACGATTCCCATGGCTTGATAAGGAACACAGGGATACTCACATTGAACAATTAACCACATTTCTAAACGACTATGCCAGCCAAAACCGGGATATCTCACAAATTCTTAACTGTAAACGTTAACGCCTAATGAAACAATGTCTGACTTTGTAATCAGATTCCAAAAGACGTGGAAAGAACAGGCAAATTTGGAATTAGAGGATAAAGAAAACGTGTTTTTCACAAATATGATTCTAAATGGTATCGGAGACGATGCGAAAAACTTCAAATTATCGACACCAGACATTTTCTCATTGACCCCAGCATTGATAGAGAAACGGATAAGGGAACTGGACGCTTTGGGATTGTTTAATAAGCAACCCCAATCACAAGCTTTGGAGTTGGCACAATGCACAGAATTAGACGGATGGAATGAATACTAAGCATTATGGGTAATGAAGTCTTACGTGAAGCATGTCGAGTGATAATAGTTATAGCGAACCCATTGAGTTAAGTAATAATAATCCTTGTATTGATTAACATATTTTAAACAAATGATAAAGAGTGAAATGAATAACCATTGCATTTCTCAGGACAAGCGACCTAACTTATTACTTACAAATAATAAGTGGTAAGAGAACATTTAGGCTACAGAGACAACACTTTGAACCTACACTATTAATAGAACTGCTCTTGTAACCAAGACGCAATTTCTGTGACACAGAGAACACAGCCACAGCCGTGCATAGAGATACACATACAGATATAGTTGTCTCTTATTGTAATTATCATACAATTCTGCATTGACTCAGCAAACGTAACATTTGAATTTACTTAGTAAACAGAGACATAGACCACGCATTAATGACTTTTAATGTTCACACAAGCAAAGAGGAATATGTGACATTTTGAGGGGAGGATAATCCCAAACGGACAACACCTGGAACATTATGACAACTCTTGCCAATTCTATCTCCTGACAGAACCAAGAAAATGCAGAGAAACTGGGCGACGGACTAGCACGGGGTCGCTGCTGAGGGCCACTCTAACAGAAGGAAGAGAGAAAGTGGAAATCAGATCACAAATGATAATTCTCTGTGTAAACTGTAAATGTAAATGTTGTTTTTCTGTTTGAAAGCAGAAACATGATAATGACATGACAGACTACAGACTTTGATAAAGCAATTACACATACGAATATGACAGTACTTCACACAATCAACAGTGTTATCGGCCAACAGCTGAATGCACGAGCATTACACATTGATGCAACATTTATGATAGAAAACCATTCACACTGACTCAAGAATGTCTCTGATAAATCTACTAAAACCAACGGGTGATTGACTGAGAAATATTGATTATAAGAGAGGGAGAGAGAACATTTAAATGTTCACAGCAAACTTAAACCTTAATGCAAAATACGCTTATACTGTACATAGACCAATGGGGAACTATTCACGCTATCAGTAATGATTGTGATCAGAATTTTTTAACATACGGGTAGAATAGAACCTATCTACCTCATTTAAAAGTATGCTTATTGGAATTGACTCAGATTGCACATTGACAATGACTAAACTAAGTAGTGAAGACTGATTTGGAAATTAAAGGGACGGTTCACGGTTTTTCACAACCCACGTCCTAGTTTGATACCCATGAACCTCAAATGACAAATCCTATTGTTTCCTCTAGGAGCATTGATGACGGACGAGTTAACCCATTTACGAGAAACTAAAGTGTCTGTCTACCTGTACTTAACGATTGTGCAATCTTTGTATCTAAAAATGTCTCAGCAGGCAAGTGAATAACTCACTACACTGGGGGGACCACGGGGGGGCCCAACCCACTCTCAGTCTCAACTTATCCTGACGATAGGACCCAAGCAAAGGGGAAAACGGACACGTATTATGACAAACGTTACTGATTCCAGTACCATAATAATGACTATCTCTGCTATTAACAGCTATTCTTGATGTTGTTGTGTGTTAAGATCGAAACGAGGACAAAAGATACCGGACAGACGATGCGTGCCGAGAGAAACCGTGCGATCCAGACCTCATTATGGATCAGGGGAATAATAGCCACATTAACGGTTCTGTATATAACGCTCTGTGTGATAACTAACGAAACAGACATTACTTTAACTGAAGACTCTGATACTAATCTTGTTCGCATGCGTCGTGACATCCAGGGATTTAAACCAACTAGCGCACTAGACTCAGTTGCAGGAGTTTGTCAGTTTGTTAAACATTGTTATACGTATTCACCACAACGGGATTAAACCTTTAAGATCAGACAATGGGGACATAGCACAAACGAACAATAGAGGAGAGAAAAGTAGGGGGTGAGGATTTAGAGTTTCAATAACACTGTTAAAACATTTGAGCAAGCATCATGATGGTGAATGAAATAATTTCTACTGTGAGTCTCTCAATAACACAGCAACAAGAGAAAAGGACAACAAAGGCTACAGCAGACGACAAGGCTAAGAAGAATGTTCCATCACATCAGATAGTGCCTCATTGCAACCGGAAACGCATGATGGTCCCTCTGTTGAAGATCGACTTAGGATATCAAAGAATCAAGACAAGACACCACCTAAAGAAACTAATTGACTATATCCCTATTTGTTAAAAATGTATAATTGTGAAACAAACTATGGAAAAACATTTGATTTGACTTAATGATGGAAATAATACCTACTTCATTTGTAATGAGTATTTAGACATAGTAATGAGAAACCTATTTGGATATTTTCTCCTTTAAACAACAAAAGGTTTTTATCCAAAGAAGGTGATTATTAATCAGAGTAGTTTAACCACAAAGTGACCACAAAGTGACCTTTTACTTAAGTCAATTGTGGAGTGAGATGTTTGTTCATTTTGTCAGGCCACATGACTAAGGACTTATATTTGTCTGTGGGGAAAATCATTTAATGACGATTCCAGAGGAGGAATGTAAGGTCTCAGCCATGTGGAAAGAAAGAGAGATAATTAAAGTTACTGTCCATTAGATGAGAAAAAAAAGAGTGAGCTGATAGGATGTGTTTTTCCATTGTGCATAGGTAAACTCTAAATACTGTATCATCAGTAATCTTAATCAAGTTGTAATATCTAGTGTTGACACTTCCTGCAAACTCTCTGTCCCATACCATGCACCCTGCAGCATGGAACCTGACTATGGACCAGTATAGAACATGGGTCAATAGGTCAGTATATTTAGGACCAGCCAACCAGCTGACCAGAGTCAAGTAACTGGGTTGTCATGACGACCAGCTCCTTATGGGAGATGAGGATTTCTCGTCAACAACCCTATCTAGACTCAACGGAGCCCTGTCTTTAGGATGATTTGTATGAGGGACAACTGCTTGCTTGATCATCAACTATTGCCTATAAGAAGCCACTGTAAAATGTAATTCTGTGTGCGTTCTCTGTCTGCATGTGACGGAACACATCCAGCGCTGTGGAATAAACTTTATCTTAATTGTCTACCTTGAGCAATCATTAAATAATTACTTGGGGAATCAACGAATCTCGGCCTCCGCCCATCATCAGGGAAACATCTAATAACACTCACCTCTCTCTAACAAACATTCTCTCCCTTTCTCGCACACACGCGCACACACGCGCACACACGCGCACACACACACACACACACACACATACACATACACATACACATACACATACACATACACATACACATACACATACACATACACATACACATACACATACACATACAGATATGGGGATGGAGGTAAGGACTGCTCATTAAAGCAGTCTTCCTCGGCACTCTCTCGACCCACAGCAGCACAGGAGCTTCTTGCCTTCCACGCTGCCCACTTCATAGTTGTAGTCCCATGTCAACTCTGCGCCTGCCTTGATACGCCTGCGCATGGCGCGCACACACACACAAACACACAAACACACATTAATGCCAATAGTGTACAACACAAACCAATGCACACAAGTATCAACTGCAAAAATCACAGTAAAGCGAAGATGCTAACAAGTGTCCTATACTAGTCTCATTGTTTTGCACACAATAATGCTAATGTGTTCAGGTCAAGCTAGGTCAAGATCCTTCACGAGACTCACTTGCTGGCGAAGAAGGCCACCCAGGGGAAACGCAGGTCGTGTGTGTCCACAAACACATTCTGAACAAACAGGTTAGGACTGCAGCTATGCTGTTTCGGGCGGGGAGGGAGGACAATATATGGTAAGGAAAGACCTTAGTTCCCTTTTACGAGTTAAACATCCAATTCATCCAGTGTACACACACAGTAAAGAAAATACACAAAGTTCAACACACACACACTCACATTGAGGTAGCGTCCCAGGTTGCCTTCCAGTTTAGCGTCAATGATGTAGCATGATTCCTCGCCGTCAAAGAACTGCCGTGTGTTTTTGGGTCCGCTGTCTCCCCCTCCTCCCCCCTGACTCTGTGTCCCGCCCTGCCCCCCCGTCTCCCCCCTTCCTCTCCCAGTTCCACCTGCGCCTGTTTTCACCACCATACCGGTCATCGGCCTAAGGGCGATGCCACGCGTAGACTTTACTGCTACCTGCCTCTTCACGACACCTGAGAAAGAGAGAGAGAGAGAGAGAGAGAGAGAGAGAGAGAGAGAGAGAGAGAGAGAGAGAGAGAGAGAGAGAGAGAGAGAGAGAAGGGGCGGGGGTGGGCCAGTGAAAGGAGAGAGTAAATTCTGGGCGAAACACATATACAAATACAACAGATATAGGGCCCTATTATGCACTTCATCAATAAGACGAGGCGGTAGATCTAAACTTAAGACGTGGAGGCGTGGTCAAGGCCACTTTGCTATTATGCGTGCTGTAGTGGGCGCCTAAAACCCGGCGCTAAGCAAAGAAATTAGTCATGGGTGTGTTTTGGGCGTCTTCTCAATCAACCCAATCAGCGTGCCAGGTGCCATTCCCTTTAAGAACCGGCTGCGTTGAGTCATTAGCGCTATTCTATTATGGAAGTCCTGAGAAGGAGGTCAGCGCGCTTCTCTGCCTCTCCCTTCTGAAATAAAGCATTTATACTGTGACCGTAATTGACGTCTTGCTGTGGAGCCACGTGCGTGTTCATGTGTGCCCACATGCATGCGCAAACCGCGGAGGCGCGCTCGTGTTTCAAAACGTGCATGAAGTCTAAACTTAAGAACTTTTCAAACCACTTCTTAGCGATAGGAGCAAAGTCAGATCGCATAATAGCAGGGGCGCCTAGTGCACTTCATTAACATATGAACACTGCCACAATGAGCAATATATGCACGGGAGTTTTACGTCTTATGTGTGGGCGCCTATCGACACCTGCATAATAGCAGTAGCGCGTATGAAGCGCATAATAAGGGTGGGGGTAGGTCTTAACCTGGCGGTGCGTCTTAATTAAGACTTAATACGGCAAGTTAAGAAGTGCATAATAGGGCCCATAGTGTTGTTCTTTTTTTTTAAACATAAAATACAATTTAAACTTAAAAATCCTTGAAACTGCAGTAAAATCCACATTACCTTACCCCCCCCCCTCCCCTCCCCTCACCCTGAGTGCGTTTCTCTCTCTCCTTGTTGTCGTCCGATCCAGAGCTAATGGTCTGGACATCGTCGCTGTCAGAGAGGGTCATGACATCGTCGCTGTCAGAGAGGGTCATGACTTCCTGTTTCTTCACTCCCTCTGTCTTCACCGGGAGGGGGTGGCCACTGTGCACACAGACACACAAAACCATTCAACTAATCTGATAAGAGACAATGGTCAGTGATGTCTTGTGGGTACCGTCTTTTACGTACCTTTTGATGTCCCCAGGCTCCTAGAACAGAAGACAGGCACTCATCAATATCCAATGACAACACCAGGACACACATAATTCATTTAAGGGACCAGCAGTTGTGGAGGTAGATAGCATTAGCATTAGCATCTGATTAGAGGTAGATAGCATTAGCATTGCATCTGATTAGAGGTAGATAGCATTAGCATTGCATCTGATTAGACGGTACCTTTCATGAGACCCATAGCTTCCACATAATGCACATAAGCTCATCTCTCTATAGATAAGCTCATCTCTCTATAGATAAGGTAATTCATCCAACAGATGGTGGAGAATATTCCCTCCTTCCTTCTCACCTTCTTCTCGATCTTCAGCCCTTCCATTTTGATGGTGGTCTGAGAGGTGGTGGAGGATTGGGTGGTGAGCCAGGACACCACTTTACTCTTCCCGCTCTCCTCCGGCATGTGCGGTGGTTTCCTGTCCTCCGCCCCCCCTGCTGCTGTTATCCCGTCCTTACTGTCCTGGCTCCCTGAACAGGGGGGGGAGGAATGAGAGGTGAGGGGGGGGAGCAAAAGCTCTACATCAGACACAGTACTGAGGTTTGTATTATATAGCTACACAATCACACACAGACACAGACACAGACACACACACACACACACACACACACACCTTCCTTGACCCCCTTGGCTTGGCTGCGTGTGGTGTAGCTCCTCTTTTTTTTTTTTTTATTCTTTTTTTTTTGCGTCTGGGTCTTCGGAGCGCCCTTGCCCATGGCGAGGGCGGAGACGGGCACCTTCAGCCGGCTCATGTCCACGCCGCTCCCGTCAGAGCAGTGGGCCTCGCTCTCGTAGCCCTCTTTGAACGCCTCCACGCTCTCGATGTGGTCCAGGTTGGCAAAGTACTTCCCGTAGTCCCCCATCTCCAAGCCCTGCTTGTCGGCAAAGTCGTCGGTCAAAATTTTCCCTGGAGGGAGGAGAGACAGAGAGATGAGAAAAAAAAGAGAAATATGGAAATGATAAATTTTGCAACCCTAAGTAGGATGCATTCCTTTGCTTCACCTCCCTCCCTCCCTCCCTCCCTCCTTCCCTCCTTCCTTCCTTCCCTCCCTCCCTCCCTCCCTCCCTCCCTCCCTCCCACCCTCCCACCCTCCCACTCTCCCTCCCTCACCAGTGTAGATGCAGAGGAAGGAGCCCTTGGCCACGTCGTCGAGGCAGCGGATCCCCCAGCCTTTGTTCCGCGTGTTGAAGAGCTGCAGACGCACCTGCAGGCCGTGCTGCACCAGCCTGTTGGTGCACATCTGACTACAGCACTTACACCTCTTATTACACTCATAGATCCTGAGGGGAGGAGAGAAGAAGAGAGGGGGAGGAGAGAAGAAGAGAGGGGGAAATTCATTAATTCATTGTTTGTTTGTTTGACTTCGCAAAATGACACTGTCCGCTCTGTCATGTGGTCATAAGATAAGAGAGTGCGCTAGTGTTTGTGGGGGGGGCAAGCCAGACTGTGGGTTGGGAGGTGTGTGATTTTGTGTGTGTGTGTGTGTGTGTGTGTGTCTCACCCGGTCAGCAGGCACTCGTCCAGTCTCTTGCTGGTGTATCCGGCGTTGGGGTTGATCTGTCCTCCTGGGGTGCAGGCTGTGGCCTGGAGGGTCAGCTGGTGACACGAACACTTGGACCTGGAGGAGAGACCAAAACATCATGGGTGACCTCAGCCAAACATAGGGAGGATTAGTGCTGATATACAAGGGTTACGGGGAGGTCAAAGGTCAAAAAGGTCAGACTGACTTGTCTCTGCAGCCGTCGGTACAGTCACAGCCGACCAGGAACTCGGAGCTGGTGTTGATGTAGACGCCGTCTTCAGGGATGCGCTCCTTACCTAGGACGAGAGAAACAAACACGGACCAGTCAACTCAGTATTCTTCAGGTAGTTTTACTGTATACTTTGTGGCAACCCTAAGGTACCCTAACACCATGTTATGGGGACCTCAACCGGTAATTTAAGAGCTCTCAGCACCACTGATAGAGGCCACCCCCCCGCCCAGGGCGGCGTCATAGCAGGGAGATACAATTGGCCGTGGGAAGCGCACCACGGGCTCATTAGCCCAACTGTTGCACCTGTGCCTCCGGGCGGAGGCCCAGATATGGAGACGGCGATCAGGCAGAAGGGAGAAGCTAGAGGAACCAGAGTGGCAACGCGGCAGAGGATGAGAGCCGGATTCCGGCAATTATGTTTGACGGTCTTAACCTAACGTGTTCTGTTTCTGTCTCCTCGTGATGGTAGAGAGAAAGGCGACGGCAGCCTAACCCAGAGGAGCACCTACCTCCCCTTCAAAGTACCCTCCAGCAGAGGAAGAAACTAAGTTGGACCTTTCCCCCCGTTGAACTATTCTTATTTTATTAAAAAACGCCCGTAGAGGCTAAAGAGTACCCTGGTTTCCGTGTCATTCTTTGGCTTGGGTGTGCGTGTGTGTTTCCCCCCCCCCCCCCGAGTGGAACTCAGTGGTTGCCACAACCTCCGGAGCCCCAACCTAACGTCTGGTCCTTACTGTATGCCATGTCTGGCGGAGGCGTGACGTTGATCTCGTTGACGCAGGACAGCGGTATGTCCTCGCGGCCGTCTGTGATGTCACAGTTGTAGTAGAAGGGCTTCTGGCGGCTTCTGAAGCGGCGGTCGACCAGCACGTAGGGGTCCAGACAGAACATCTCCAGGAAGATGAAGTCGCAGCCCGTCTGGAACAGGTAGCGCTGGATCTCGGCCATGTTGCGCAGGCACAGGCCGCACGGAGCCTTGTAGAACACTAGGAAGGACATCTGGGGGGGGGGGGGGTGCAGAATTCCAAAATGTAAGGCAGGAAAACACAGTGACAACTCAATCCAGGGAGCCAAGAGAGGTGGGGACTTCCCCCTACTACATCCCTATATGTCCCCCTCCTCCTCCTCCTCCTCCTCCTCCATCCCTCTCCCCCTCTCTCTGACAGGCAGCAGTAATGTACGAGGGTATATACAGGAATCTTGAAGTTAATTTCAATACCTTTCTAAGACTTTTTAAAGACCTTGTCAATATTTTTCCAGACCTCACCTCCACTTGGAGCTGTAACCGTTTACATCAGTGACACCTTTAACTTAACAGTTTTAGTTTGCGATAGACTAGACCACTATCATACAACAGAATTTCCGGTTCATCTTTGTTTTTTAATAAAACTAACGATTTCACAAACTTTTACTAAAAGTTTTAAGGACTCAAACTCTTTGGCCAGAGTCTAATTCAGAAAAATACCTACAAAATTCAAGACCTCATAAAATCGTGAAGGGTATCCTCATAAAATCGTTTCCCAAAATTGATTTATACTTTTCAAGACACCACGGATACCCTGTGTACTATGGGTCCATCCTACCTTGCGGTTGACTCTCCGCCGTGTGGTCATGCGTCTGAAGTCGTACAGTAGGGGGTGGAGGAGGGGGTTCCTGCCCCGGTGCAGGTCTCGTCGGGGGGGCCGGATGCAGTTCAGGCAGGTGGGCTGACAGGTGTGTTGCATGTAGGAGACCAGGTCGGCCGGGGCGCGGTACGACGGTTCGTGGGGGATGCTGTCGTTGAATAACTTAAAGGGGTTCAGGGCTAGGGCGCTGGGGGGGGGGGCTGAAGGAAGGGGGGCGGGGAGGAGAAGAGCAGGAGGAGCAGGAGTAGGAGGAGGAGGAGGAGGAGGAGCAGGAGCAGGAGCAGGAGGAGGAGGAGGAGGAGGAGGAGCAGGAGCAGGAGGAGCAGGAGCAGGAGGAGCAGGAGCAGGAGGAGGAGGAGGAAGTTGCAACTGCTGATGTTGTAATAAAGGATTATGGAGATGGGACGCCTCTAGGGGAGTCAGAGTCTGGATGGAGCCTGTCTGGAGGACGCACAATCTGGAGAGAGAGAGAGAGGGAGGGGCGGAGAGAGAGAGGGAGGGGCGGAGAGAGAGAGGGAGGGGCGGAGAGAGAGAGAGAGAGGGGCGGAGAGAGAGGGAGGGGCGGAGAGAGAGAGGGAGGGGCGGAGAGAGAGAGAGAGGGAGGGGCGGAGAGAGAGAGGGAGGGGCGGAGAGAGAGAGGGGCGGAGAGAGAGAGAGAGGGGCGGAGAGAGAGAGAGAGGGGCGGAGAGAGAGAGAGAGAGGGGCGGAGAGAGAGAGAGAGGGGCGGAGAGTCGTTGACAGAATTAGACAAAAAGATGTCCATAGTTACTTGCATAGTTCATTAGTGAATCATCTACAGGCTTTTGATACGAGGCACTCGTCACTCACCTAGATGGGTTAATGGGGGTGGCAGGGGAGGTGTGGGGCTGCATGGCGACGGGTCTAGGGCTAGGAGTGGGGGCGGGTCCATCACTCGCCAATCGAACAGGGCCTCCAAATGACACAACGAATGGGGAAGTTCTCTTCTTAGCCGTTTGTTGTTTATAAGCACTGGAAGAGAGAGCGAGAGAGAGAGCGCATCTAAGTCCCTGTGTCTTCAATAATAATAATAATAATAATAATATTTTATTTGCCATGCATTCAACTTCAATCAATTGTTGGAATGTGATATTTTTTGCTCTAGGCACAGGGTCAGCCATAGTCAGCGCCCCCTGGAGCAATTAGGGGTTAAGTGCCTTGCTCAAGGGCACGTGCAGTTTCCTCCTGAGGCGGGGATGGAACCAGCGACCTTCCGATTACTAGCCGGCCTCTCTAACCTCGAGGCTACCGCCGCCCCCCCAATGTAACATAACATAAACATAAACGGTAGTGTGTGTGAGTGTCATATAATATACTGTATATACTGTATGTGTGTGTGTGTGTGTCACTCACTCTGTGCGTGCAGGCTGAGGGGGCTGGGTACGCGAGGTGGACGGCGCTTCTTTAGTGGGGGTCACGGAGCTGACCCCCTCACTGGTGTACTGAACCACTGGACCCTTCGTCCTCAAAGCTCCTACACACAGAGAGAGACGGAGACAGAGGGAGATCTGTTTGATTGATCTTACAAACTCATTGACAGACAGACTGATCGATTGATTCGATTGTGACTGATTGTTTACCCATGTTGGGCCGTGTCCTCTGCTGGCCGGCCATCTTCTTCTTCATGTTCATCACGTTGAACATGGGCTCCAGCCTGGTGGAACCGCGGTAGATCCACTCACTCCGCTTATCATCCTGTGGACGACAACACCACATCACCGCTATAGAAGGACGTGTTTTCGTGACATAAGTCATTTAGGCAGAGTGTACACCATCAGGGTATATACAGGAATCTTGAGGTTAATTTCAATACCTTTCTAAGACTTTTTAAAGTCCTTGTCAATATTTTTCCAGACCTCACCGCCACTTCGAGCTGTAACCGTTGACATCAGTGACACCTTTAACTTAACAGTTTTAGTTTGCAATAGACTAAACCACTATCATACAACAGAATTTCCGGTTCATCTTTGTTTTTTTATAAAACTAATAAATTCACTAAAAGTTTTTAGGACTCAAACTCTTTGGACAGAGTCTAATTCAGAAAAATACCAACAAAATTCAAGACGTCATAAAATCGTGATAAGACTTTTTAATACTTATTAAGGGTCTTGATTTTTTCAAAATTGATTTATCAACTTTTAATACTTTTCAAGACACCACGGATACCCTGTTCATACCACGCTGCTCTTCATACTAAACACACCACAACTTACTTTTGAACGTAATCTATTCTAACCGAACGGTGACGGACGGTGTACGTACCATGAAGAGGATCTTGACAAGGCTTCCGTCGACCTCCTCCACCCGGCTCCTCAACCACGTCCCCTTCCCCTCCGTCTTGATGACCTGCCCCACCTTGAGCAGCACCATGGGCCGGTTGAAGTAGGCTGTTATATACTCCTCGGTGAAGTCTCGACACGACACGTCCTCGATATCGTCCCAGGTACGCTTCACTAATCAGGGAGAGAGAGAGTGAGATGGAGAGAAGAGGTGGGTGGATAAGGATAGATAACCTAGAGAGGTGACAAGCTGTGGGAACCATACATGAAGAACATGTAGGATAGAATACATTTTGTTTTTGTTTTGTTTTTTATTCAATCCAAAATTGATGCAGGTTGTGTGTGTCTATGTTTGTGATCTTTGTTATTGTATGTTTCTCTTTCTTTGTCTTTTGTTGTTTTTTCTTTGATGTTGGCATATAAAAATGATAATAAAAATATTGTGAAAAAAAAAACCTAGAGAGGAGACTTACGGGGTCTGCAGACTGGGTAGAGTTCCGGCAGAGACACATAGGAGGCGTAACCGTCATCGAAGAAGATCAGGAACCTAAAACACACACCGACATAGGATCTGATAAACGCTTTTCACAAACTTGTTTTGAAATAAATGGCACATCAACAGTTTGTTTTATTGACATGCTCCATAGAAAGCCAGTGTTTCCCCTTGGTTTGCTGCCTTGGGGGGGGTGGCATGGACCATGGCATGGACCCCCCCCCCCCCCCGGCCCAGGGGGTAAGACCCTGCTACATACCAGCGTCATGTCCAGGGGGGTACTTGTACATTAAGCTGCCTCACACTACGGAAACAGGAGATAGGCCCCTAAGGGCCGTTAGGCTCCAGAACCATCGGTTCTCAAGGCTACTTACTTATGTGGTCTTGACTACCTGTCCACTTTCTCACCCGGTTCTTGCTCTCTCGCTCTCTGGTATGCTGACTAGGGGTGGGACGATTAGAAAATGTCATGTCACGATTATCGTGGGCAAAATAATCGCGATCCACGATATTATCGCGAGAATTAAAAAATAAAATAAAATGTTTTTTTTTTAGTTTTTTTTTTTTATGCCAATAAAACACACTGTAATCACTTTAACTTAGATTTTGTTGTATTTTTAGGACATTTTAAGTCAGTAATTCAAATTCAGATTCTAGTGGCACATATCTCTGGCCATAATCCGGGTCCTTAAGAAAGAGCAATTCCTTTTCGGCCAATCAGCACCTTTCATTAACGTACCCAAGGAAGTTTAAAGAACGCACTCCCAGTGTTGCCAACTTCCAGAGCCCCTTGGCGACTTAATTAGTCAAAAGCGACCAGCGACAAATCTAACTTCCTTTTCTGGTCATTTGGGGAATTACTGTAAAGCATCTAACACATCGTTTCTCAACGGGAAAGCATCTAACACATCGTTTTCTCAAGGGGGCGTTCAGACAACATCGGGGGGCGCTGGAACAGATATTTTAAAAAGGGGGGCGTTGAGGTGTTCTTGGGGGGCGTTCGCGCATTAAGTATTTTTCTCATGAAAAACACCTGTCAGCAGTGTTATTACGGGTACGTTCGTAAATGCACGAACGGTCATTTCGCTCGGACAAACCGTCTTTTCAGTCAGAGCACCCATCTCTGAGCGCTCCCAGAGCGCAGTGTTCTGAACTTGGCCGGGCTCTGTGATGCAGACACACGTAGCACAGCGCCCACATTTTTTTTAAAGTGAGAGTGTCAACAAGAAGATGAAGCTAAAAACTCAGCTAGCAAAGGCAGAGCTTTTGATAGTTTCCAATGTGTCTGGGTAAGCTGCATTGTAGAAGAATCTGGACAGTTCATGTACAGTGCAGAAATTGCAATACTATGCTAGTCTACGATAAAAAGAACCCCGGTTCATCCCATCTGTAATGTCATGTTTCAACCCTTGCCATCCTTTTCTTGCATAGCACCCGCAAATGAACACGGATAGGAGTGGAATAGGCTATATAACTGTAAATAGTTGATTGTCTTTGGATTTAGCCAGTTGGCGAAGATTTATGAGGAATAGGCTATTTAATTTGTGTTGCTCATCTAACAGCGATAAGGTGTTGTTTAATTTACGGTCTTGTTTAATTTCTATGAGTGTTTTCCTTGTAGGCTATGCTTGAGTGACATGTGTTTCAGTTTGTAGGCTCATTGTAATTGTTGGCTATAAGCGAGAGAGAATATTTCTTATGTTAGTTTTGATACTCAGTCCATGTCCCCGCCGGTGACGTAAGCCTGTCGTGCCAAATACTCCCTCCCCGCGTATACACACTCATATACACACTACCCTCTGCGCTTATGCGTTCGCTTCCTTTCAATACAGCTTATTTAATTTAGTTAAAATGAGTGCTAATACCATACCATACCACCATACCAGAACATCACAGCAGGAACAACCTATCTCAAAAAAGTGATCGTATTGTAATAAACCAGTCCGGAAAGTTCTCTGTCGCTTAGCTTACCAATAATCGAACCTAGAGAAATCAGCTACGAATGTCCCCTCCCCTCGCAGGTTCATCACAGTATATTACATAAATGTATTACTGTTAAGTGTTTTTGTGGATGTTATCCCTAGTGCCATTCTGAGGTTAGCATTGCGATGTGTTTGCAAACTAAACTATACGATCGCTTTTTTGTGATATGTTGCTCCTCTTGTGATGTCCTGGAAACGAACGCATCAGCTGCAGCGTCTTTTGTATTGATCAGCTGTCATCAGTGTTATTACGGGACAAAACCGTGTTTTCAGTCAGAGCGCCCATCTCTGAGCGCTCCCAGAGCGCAGAGCTCTGAACTTTGGAACTTTGTTATGTTTTGATATGTTTTGATATGACAAATTCGAAGTGGTCAGTTTATGAAAATAATACCATAGAATACTAAATAAAATATTAAAATAATAGCCCCCTAGCGTTTGCCGCCATATTGTGACACCACCCCCCCCCCCCCCAAGTCCAATCAAAAATGAATAAATATTAGCATCATAAAACAGCAATTTGGAGAAATGCAACACCAGCACACTTAAAAAAACTAACAATGTTAGTTGTAATGTACAGTTCTGCAGCCTACTGTTTGTTCTGCATCGGACATGTGTGAAATTGCTGCTGTTCCGTAGCGTCTGTCTGTATTCTCTGATGTTGTCTGAGTTTGTTTAACACTCAGAAACAGCATTTTTATTCACATTCACATGGCTTTTCTGCTCTCTGGTAAACTAATGATAATGATATTCCAACTGCCCAGTTAAATCCAATCTATTATTTGGCATTCAGTGACATGCTTTTTAAATTATATAACACAGAATATTAGTCAACATTAATATTTAGGGAAGAAAATAAGCCTACTTTTTTGGATGGGGGGGGGGGGGGGGGGGGGGCGGTAAGAGGCCTGGATAATGGACAGGGGGGCGCTGGCCCAAAAAAGGTTGAGAACCACTGATCTAACATATCCTGTATTCCACGGTTCACGTTACAACCGAGCTCAGGAGAGACGAGTAGGGATACAGTCTATGGCGAGCGAGGGTTGCCGTCTCCTCTCTCCCTCAACACTCACTCCCGCGGCCAGTCTGATAGCAGCCGCGGGGAGCGTACCGTTGTTCCCCGGGTCCTCGCAGGGGGTTCGGGCAAAGTTCGGGAAAAAACGGACGGTTGTCATGTGTTTATACAGCATGGATGTTACGTGCCTAATGCCTTTGATGCGCACACTTGCTACTTGCCGCTTTAATCATTGTATTTAGCCTATAGCACAAGTCATGCATTGAATGTAACCTCAAGTGCTGAACAGTATTAAGTAAACCACAATATATTTGCTAAAGCTTAGGGGACGACCGTGCCTTTTGCAGCCATAGACTGTCACTGCCTGGTAATAACAAGGAAGGCCAATGACAGTATCCCGTCTAAAGTTTTTCACCAGCCATGGTGAGTAGGCTAGCATACGTTACCTAGTGACTGACTGACAAGGCTGACTTGACAGTAACGTTACCCATGCAGGCTGAACAATAGCGCGAGACAAGTTCTGTGAGGATATTCGCGCGCGGCTCATGTGAGGAATTGCAATTATATTACAGTAACAGTCGCTAACTTGACTGCAAAAGTAATGTAGCCTAGGCTGAAAAATAGCGCCAGACATTTGTTAAACACAGTTTATTCATAACATACGATTATGACGATTATTCAAATAATTACAATTCTCCACGATTAAGTTATCGCGGGTGTTTTTATCGCGATTAACGATAAAAACAATAATCGTCCCATCCCTAGTGCTGACACCATCCTGCTCTCTCTCATTCTCTCCTTCTCTATCCTCCTCTCTCCCTCTTTTGCTGTCAACCAAAAGGCAAACATAACAACCAGAGTATTTATAATCTAATAAGAGGTATACATTGATCCATATCAATTTATAACATAATTATAATTGAATATTGGATTGCTATGGGCAATGTCCAACTATAAAAAACAGACATTTCCAATGCTTCAATCCACTGTTCATGTACTGTAAATATGCCATTATGGTATTAGAAAGATTGTATATCTACTAGACACTTTCTAGTCACAATAATAAAGACCCATTTTAACCAACTTTCTCTGTCAGAACACTCAGCAATTATATTTGCTAACGTTTCATCTGCAGACATCCCACCCGGCGAAAAACTCTGTCGCGTCGCACGCACACACTTGCGCAAAATCTTTTATTATTCTCCAGCGCTGCCACAGTGCGAAGCGAAGTGTGGAGATAGGGCAGGTTATGCGAGACTACTGGCGGACTAACGTTACCAACGAGCCCATGGGCTTGCCACTCGCCATGTTCGGGTTGGATGCCCTCACAAGGCAATTGTAAGGGAAACACTGGAAGCAGAACCTGTGTGCATTGTTAAAAACATCCACATTATCTCTTCCTGTAAAGACACACACAAACGATCGCCTCCCCCCCCCCCCCCCCCCCTTCCACTCACCTCATGTGGTTCTTGTTATTGGGCATCTCTGCTACTATGCCAGCATACAGCCACACTTCGTTCCCGTCCTTGTACTTAGCGACCACCCTGGCGCCCACGTACAGTTGCTCCAGAGTAGGGTGATAGTCAAACGCCACGTGGTTCCCGGACAGCAGGCTCTTTCCCAATCCCTTGTCCTCGAACTTCACCTTGAACTTATAGCCACTCCCTACAACACAAAGACAGACAGATGGAAACAGGGTGGTGTTCAATCTATTCACTACAAACAAAAGAGAGAAAATAAATACAAGCGTGGAACTTAAAAAGGAGCAAGGCGTAGGTCTGTTGGAAATATGCCACCTCTGGCCACCGTGGTGAAATTCAGTTCAAATGGTAAATGGACTGCACTTATATAACGCTGCTCCAAAGCTGCTCCAAAGTGCTTTACAACGGCCTCTCATTCACCCATTCACACACCCATTCACACACCAATGGCGGCAAGCTGCCATGCAAGGCGCCGGCCCGCTCACTGGGAGCAATTTCGGGGTTCAGTGTCTTGCCCAAGGACACTTCGACATGTGGCCAGCCGGGGCTCTGATCTGCCAACCTTGTGATCATTAAACGGCAACTCTACCTCCTGCGCCACAGCCGCCCCAGTTCAAAGTTTAACATCCTCCCTAATGATACTACTACTACTACTAATAATAATAATCCCCTGAAATGGACATGGAGTGTCTGACATTAGCTGATGTGTTTCAGCATGGGTGCACGATTTGAAGAGGCCACCAGAACACCCTCCCCTAGAACACCCCTACTGGCCAGTAACAACATGTTTGTATGCAAACTAAGTGTCTTAGAAAAAGAGCTTTTCAGGACCAAAAACACTGTTCGAAAACGAGACATCTCATTCCCTGAGCACTACTGATTAAACATCAGTCATTGCATCATCGGGAAGCTTTTGGACAGCTGCTTTTTTGGGGGGGGTTTTCTTACCGACTGGATTGATGGCGATGAGAGTGCCTTTGTGCCAGGTCTTGGTGAGTTTCCTTCCCAGAATGCTCATGTCCATGCGGAGCTCGTCGTCTTTCAGGTTGGGGTTAGGCTGAGTGGGGGTGTTGGTGGGAGCCTGGGACACAAACACCGCTGGCATGGGCAACGGCGGGTGGACGCCACCTAGAGGGGAATGACAAGTTAAGTAATTCTTTCTGTCTCACTCATATTTTTCATTTTATTGACAGATACAGTAGAGATTTTAGACAGGAAGGATGGGTGAGAGAGTGAGGAGGGATGACATGCAGGATATGTCCCCGGCCGGAATCGAACCGGGGACCCTGCGGTTACATGGTCAACGCTGTGTTTAACAGTGTCCTTACTCATGCCGATTCTGGGGGGGGGGTACTGTAGTATGGGGTTGGTATGTGTACGGGTGAAAATGGCTCTTACCTGGCTGGACTGGTTGCGTTTCGGGTCTGGTCGTGTTAACAGGAAGTTTGACCTCGATGACCTCGGAGGTCTCGGCCCCTCCGCCTCCGTCGTCATCTGAACTGCTCTCTCTCAGCCCCTCCTTGGCCTGTTTTACTAATGTCTGGCACTCCGCTATGGACCTGGGGGACACAGACAGGAGAAAAACACATACAAGTATACATGTTATGTATATAGTATACACGCACACGTGCACACACACACACACACACACACACACACACACACACAAAAACACTCACTGGTCAAAAGTTGCCTGCTCTTTCTCCTTCTGCTCCACCAATTCCTTTAACTCAGCGAGCATGGTCTTCCTCTGCTGTACAGCCTCGCTCCTGTCAACCTCATTTTCAACCCATTTCTTCAACTCATCGAGAGAAACACCCAACTCTTCCTCCAGGCTCGGGTCCCAGTCCTCCACCTCCATACTGAGAGAGAGAGAGAGAGAGAGAGAGAGAGAGAGAGAGAGAGAGAGAGAGAGAGAGGATGGGACAGAGGGGAAGGGAGAGTACAAGGAGGGAAAGGGTAATAACGCGTAAGAATTGACAGCAGGTACTCAAGTCACCTAAATATATTCAGATTGCTTAACCAGGACTAGGTTTTATTGAAGCAATCCTATAGTACACACACACACAAATGAACTATTGTTAACACAAAACAAGTCATGTCGGTGCTCTCTTTCCATTCCAAACGTCGATATCTCGAGGAAATAATACCGTGCTCATAAACAGTCAATTGAGTAGCATGAACATAGTATTTAAATTGGGGGGGGGGGGGAAACACTAGACATGCAAATTACATCACAACTACGGAACTACAACTTTTAAGGGTCGGAAGCGGCGCGTAAAGACACATTTCGTGACATTAGAATTATAAGGTTCTATCTCCATTTTTGTCAAAATTTAGTTTTTTACATAATCTGATCCATTAGGTGTTTATTAATGCCTGTGTGGTGTTATTTTTAAAATGTTGACATTTTTTAGTTAGTAATTCATAAAATACAAAGGTTCCATCTCACAAAACATAATGGAATGTAAAAACTTTGACGCTCAATATCTCTGAACTGCCCTAAACGGAGATAGAACCTTATTATTCTAAACGGGGATAGAACCTTGTAATTCTAAACGGAGATAGAACCTTATCATTCTAAGCTCACGATTTAGCAGCATTCATGGGTACATTTAGATGTCTGACAAGTAGTTAATTGCAAATGTTTTAGTATGCATGTACGATTAACAAACATGTGTCTACCAAAAGGATATTAAGTTACATTTCGACAACTCAACAACTCAAGCTAAACTAAAGTGTGTGGCTAGCTTAGCTAACCCACGTCCTCAAGCAAGCAAGCGAGATAGCTAAGCTAGCTGCACAATTGACTTGCGATCAAGTCTTGTCCTTTACGATCAATGTTCATTCATGTACCGATACTATTTAATGAAAAGGGGGGTGTAGCAGCTAGATTGTAAAGGTGAAAACTCACCGATCAGTGGTGTCCATTCTGTCAGCATCAACGTCAGAGCAGGTGAGACAGGGAGAGAGAGAGAGAGAGAGAGAGAGAGAGAGAGAGAGAGAGAAAGGGAGAAAAGAAAGAGAGAGAGAGAGATTGAGAGAGACAGAGGGAGAGAGACAGAGAGAGAGAGAGAGAGACAGAGGGAAAGGGAGAAAGAGAGGGAAAGGGAGAAAAGAAAGAGAGAGAGAGACAGAGAGAGAGAGAGAGAAAGAGAGGGAAAGGGAGAAAAGAAAGAGAGAGAGAAAGAGAGAGCATGTTTACTGTATGACAGGGCTGGACTGGCCATCTGGCAAAATATGTTTTATAAACTCAGATATATAATTTTCCTTTCGTATTGGGAAATGAGTGCGTACAAAGTACTCATATAGTGAATTCAAATAGTAAATAAAATCATCATACAATCATGAATAACTCTTTGTATAGTTGTATATTGCAATAAGACATGATTGTCACAAAATCCCACGGGACACGTGGACCTTCGGGAATCAATCAACATGGCTACCGCTAGCTGGTAGTGACAGTTTAATGGACATGCTGCGTGTTAACGAGCATGCTATGCCTCACCATCACATTATCATTATCTACTTAGCAGTGGCTAGGGTCATTAGTTGTAGGCCTACTGTACTAACCTTTTTGCAAAGTTGCCTATAGTACATCGATAGGACAGTCGACGGCTGGTCAGAAATAAGGTTTGGATTTATTAGAAACGAATCAATCTAGCAACGTGATGTGTTCTCTTTGGCGACGGAGGAGAAGTGACGTGTGCCGCTGATGGACAGATGTCACGTGATTTGATTGAGGAATTGTCTACGACACTTCAATTAATAATAACTTTATTTATATATATAGCACTTTACAAGTACAATAGGTAAAAAACAACACATTTTAAACAAATTTAAAAACAAATATTTCAATTTAAAAACACACATAAATTACAACAGCACAAAAAAACAAACAGCCTATGACATGTAGACAACGCAAAACAGGTGGGTATTATTTAGCTTATTTTTAAACACTTCTACTGATTCTGCCTGTCTGATATCCAGTGGAAGACGGTTCCAGAGAGTTGGTGCACGGAAGGAGAACGCACGCTCACCGATTGTCTTTCTTCTAACCCAGCGGAATAATGAGCAGGGCAGAGCCTTGTGAGCGCAGAGCCCTTGAGGGCACATATGGGACGAGAAGGTCCTTTAAATAAGAAGGAGCAGTGCCATTTATAGCTTTGTATGTTAACAGGAGCAACTTGAAATCCGCTCTAACATGGACAGGGAGCCAATGAAGGGAGGCCAGCACTGGTGAGATATGGTCGTATTTCTTGGACCCAGTCAAAATGCGAGCTGCAGCATTTAGCTCGTCTCCGTTTATGCATGTGAATTCATCTTTAGTGGTATTATTAATGGACAGTTATTTTAACGCAGGGATAATGATGATCAAAATGAAATACCTGCGCAATCCCCTCCTTCGATAACTGGCAGTTTGCATGACTCCCCTTGAGGACAGTGCAATCACTGATTTGGCATTTAGTAACACAATGAGGGGAAAAAGTGGATGGCTATGTCAGGAAGGAAGAGACATCATTGATATGCAGGTGGTTTTGATTGGCAAGGTTATAAATATATTCAGATTGCTTAACCAGGACTAGGTTTTATTGAAGCAATCCTATAGTACACACACACACAATATAATATATGAACTATTGTTAACACAAAACAAGTCATGTCGGTGCTCTCTTTCCATTCCAAACGTCGATATCTAGAGGAAATAATACTGTGCTCATAAACAGTCAATTGAGTAGCATGAACATAGTATTTAAATTGGGGGGGGGGAAAACACTAGACATGCAAATTACATCACAACTACGGAACTACAACTTTTAAGGGTCGGAAGCGGCGCGGAAAGACACATTTAGCAGCATTTCGTGATGTTAGAATTGTAAGGTTCTATCTCCATTTTTGTCAATATTGAGTTTTTTACATAATCTGATCCATTAGGTGTTTATTAATACATGTGTGGTGTTATTTTTTTCAAAACATAATGGAATGTAAAAACTTTGACGCTCAATATCTCTGAACTGCCCTAAACGGAGATAGAACCTTATCATTCTAAGCTCACGATTTAGCAGCATCCATGGCTACATTTAGATGTCTGACAAGTAGTTAATTGCAATTGTTTTAGTATGCATGTACGATTAACAAACATGTGTCTACCAAAGGATATTAAGTTAACATTTCGACAACTCAACGACTCAAGCTAAACTAAACTGTGTGGCAAGCTTAGCTAACCCACATCCTCAAGCAAGCAAGCGAGATAGCTAAGCTAGCTAGCCAGCTAGCTGCACAATTGACTTGCGATCAAGTCTTGTCCTTTACGATCAATGTTCATTCATGTACCGATACTATTTAACGAAAAGGGGGGTGTAGCATTTAGATTGTAAAGGTGAAAACTCACCGATCAGTCAGCATCAACGTCTCATCTCTCAAGACAAAGTCAGAGCTAGAGAGAGAGAGAGAGAGAGAGAGAGAGAGAGAGAGAGAGAGAGGGAAAGGGAGAAAAGAAAGAGACAGAGCGAGAGAGAGAGAGAGAGAGAGAGAGAGAGAGAGAGAGAGAGAGAGAGAGAGAGCATGTGTACTGTATGACGTGTGTTTGGACAGATACATGTTAACAGTTACAGTATTTGATCCATGACAATCTAAAGGGGGTAGCAATATCTTACCAGAGGTTTGGTTTGGTTTGAAAAAAAACATTTACAAGTTGACTTTCAGGAAAGCTCTGCGCGTAAGAACAGAAAAACAAAGTGACGTCAATGTAGATTGTAAACCCAGCAATTATTGTCCTTAAGCCTAAACATTTGAACTCGCGAATGGGGTCAGATTTCGTTGCAGCTGACGTTGCTTGTGAGCGGGGGGGGCCTTGAAACAGATATGGCCACTTCACTCGTTTACACGAGCCTCAAATAAAAGCATGTGCGTGGTTCAGTACTCACGTAACCTCGTGGGGAACTCGTAGGTACACGAGGGGTTTGAAAGATCCGGAAAAAGAGAGAGAGATGAGGGGGGATGGGGTCCAGCGCTCTCACACGAGCGCAGGAGAATGATTGAAGGACACTGGCGCGAAGATTCACTGGACGGTCTCGAGTTACCCCAGGCGATTGGAAACGGTCTCCTTGTTAGTCCACCGGAGAGCTCTCCTTTTGCTTGGTCTCTCGACTTCCAATTCTGAATTAACAGAATACACTGAGCCAGTGGCGCCGGCAGCCGGAATCCTGTAGGATTTTTTTTTTCTGTAATAAACGTACTTAATAATTATATGTATTTTGTGTTGTGTTGAACTGGGTATATTTGCAACAGTGTTGCGGAAAATGAAGATTTCTGACGAATGCTGCTAACACTGGAACCACGTTATGAAACACCGTGTCAGAAAGGCGCTTGACATCACACAGCGCCTTTCTGAAAAGTTAAAAGGCAGCTGCGCTTTTCTCACGCTTTTTAAAAGGCGGCCGCTTTTTCCCTTTTCCCATAGGGTTGTATGTAAAAAGGCGCTGAAGGCCACGCTTTTTTCTTAAAAAATAAGTCAAGTGTGAACACCCCCTAATAAACTCTTTCACGTTGCGTTCAGCCAATCACTCATTAGTTTGTTGTTTGTAAACATAAAGGCCAATGATTGGTGCTTACGTCACTGTCATTTGATTTGAGTTGTCACTCATTTCTGGCGCTAAAATTATTTTCAACTAGCTCAACTAGCTTCCTAATTCGCTGTCTAGTGTCTGATTTGATGTGAAAATGTCCAAAAGACAGTTGAGCCTTCTTCAGGCATTTGGGAGAGGGAAGAAAATAAAAATATGCGAAGAGAACACCAGCGAAGGCGCCAGCAGCAGTCAGCTACATGGTGACGAGCCCCCTACCAGGGTTTCCGTTAACGTCCGACAAATTGAAATCTCTTCGGTCATAATGTCCGGTGAAAATAATTCCCTCTAAGCACAATTTGAATACAATTCGCTAAAGTTGAATTGTCACATTCTGATTCCTTCTATATTAAAAAAGACGAATATATAGGCTATATATTTCTTTTATTATTATATGATTTGACGCCGGCATGATGATGACTCCGCGAAACAGCGGTGGCAGGGTTGCCAGATGGGATTTTACAGCCTAACCAGTCTATTACCGCTAAACCCAGTAGCCCATTCGGCGATAACCCGGCCCATCTGGCAACCCTGCTTTTAACCTGCAAACGTTGCAGCTCAAAGTGCACCCAGCCAGCGCACCATGCATAGCCAGCGAGAGGTAAACATGGCAAGACAAAGTAAGCTTAACAATGACTTCATGAAACCAAGCTACAATGAGTCTGAGGAGAAGTCTGACTCTGAAGAGATGGAGGTAGTGGCTCCTCCAGCCAGAAAGTCTCGAGGGTTCCGAGTTGAATGGAAAGAACATTTCCCCTGGCTGCGTTTCGATGGGGAAGGAAAAATGTTCTGCTCACCGTGCAAAAAATCGGGGAGGAATAACGGATTCACGAAAGGAGAAACGAATATGAGAATGTCTCACTGATCACAGGCGGTGCAGTGAGCACATATCGGCGGTCAGGCCACTGTGAGCAGGCTAATGAAACGGCAAACAATAGGCTGCACTCTCAGCTACAAGTTGCATTTCACATGGCAAAAAATGGCATCGCATGTCATCAGTATGTGGGACTGACTGAGCTACTGAAAGCAGTTAAGTTCATTTAAAGCCTATTTATTTTCAAATAGTTTTATTCTATTTTATTTTATCTGATAAAAGGCATATGAACGGAAATTAGGCTAGCCTATGTGTCACGCCAGAAGCCTACATGTAACCTCTTGCACTTTTCAATAAAATGTAATAAATCTAGACATTGTGGTATTTCTTTATATACGTATCCCAGCCTGCCTATCAATCGTTTCTCAATAAACAGTTATGTTCTCCTCATTGTCATACTCCCGAGTCCGATTAAGTATGATTTGACAGGCAGCTGAACTAAATGCCTTCCCAACCAGCGAGACCTGGTTATAGAAATGACGTTGTTTTATTGATAAAAAAGGGTAAAACTGGAAAGAGAAAATAGAAAACTCACATTAATCCCAAACAATTTAACAGACTTCAGTTAACGTAATGTGGAGTCCGTTCATTGATCGATGCAGTCTGTTCAGTTCCCAGTGTGGCGCGCGTTCAGCGCTGGACATAATATTATGGCATAGCGCGCATGCGAATCATGAAAGCCTATATTATATAGCTCGCATCTAATCGTATCGGATGAGAAATAGACATTAAACGGCATATATAGGCTACACAACAGTAATCACCGCGACAAACAGCTATATTATATTTTAATATGATGACCGGAATTTCTCACGTTTGTCCGGTAAATTGAAATCTTCCCGGACACGTTGACCGGCACAAATTTTTTCTAACGGAAACCCTGCCCCCTACGGTAGCTAGCTGTGTAGCTAGGCCGAGCCCCGAGGACACACAGCAGCAGAGGTATGAGGTTGTATGTGCTGGCTCTGAAGATGACATTGGCTGTGTCATTGGTGAACTGAAAACGACATCAGACTCTGTAAAACTGAAAATGTTACAGACGAGATTCAAGCCTCCCAGAGGTTGGATACCCCCAAGTAGGGTAATATGTGGGAAGCAACGGAAAATACCGGAGGAGTTTTTTGATGACAGCATTTACCCCACTCTGCGTTACAGTAAAAGCGTTGATGGCGTTTTTTGTGTAGCTTGCATGCTTTTCTCATCAGGAGACATGATTCTGAGAACGAAGCCACTTACTGACTGGAGTAATGCAAAGAAAATAGTTTCAAGACACTTGTCAACTCCAGCTCACATTAGTGCCCAACTGCGAGCAGGTGAATTTGTTGATGTTGCTTCGGGAAAGAGCCGGTCTATCTATTCCAAATTAAATCGCTCACACCAACAAGCCGTAGAGCGCAATAAACATGGACTGAAAGCAGTCATCGATCTAATTGCTGTTTGCGGACAGCAAAATATACCCATTCGAGGCCACACTGATGAGCGAAGTAATTTCCAGGCGCTTCTGAAATACCGTGCTGAAGGAGATGAGAATCTGAAAGAATATTTCGAAAATGCACCAAGTAACGCAAAGTACTTTAGTCATCAAATCCAGAACGAGTTGATTGAACTATGTGGGAAACAGATTCAAGACAAAATTCTCAACAAATGCAGGGATGCCAAGTGGTTCACCTTATTGGCTGATGAGACTGCTGATATAAGCAACGTTGAACAAGTAGCTCTCGTAGTAAGATACGTGGACTGTTTTGATTGCAGCTACTCTGTGCGAGAGGATTTTTTGGGATTTTTTTCTACTGCTGACACAACAGGCGAGACCTTGACCCAACTTCTGTTAAACCGATTAAGAGAACTGGATCTGGATCCTGCTCGTATGGTTGGACAGGGGTATGACGGCGCTGGGAATGTCAGTGGGAAGGTGCGAGGCGTTCAGGCGCGCATCAGAGTACAGTACACTGCTGCCGTCTATGTGCACTGTAGAAATCATGCGCTAAACCTAGCGATTGTGCACTCAACGAAAATCCCTGTGGTCCGCAATACTCTGCAAACAAGTCGAGAGATAGTAACCTTCATCACAGCCACCCCAAAGCGCTTACAGTGCTTACTGAGCAACAGTAGCAGCAAAAAACGCCTCCAAAAGTTCTCTGATACCCGCTGGTCTCAACATGATATGTGTCTGTCTACTATAATCGAAAACTACGAGGACGTGTTAACCACACTGGCTGAGCTGAAAACAGACACTGACGCCAAATGCAGCTCCACAGCATCCTCCCTCACTCGGGCCATGGAGACCTTTGAATTCATCGTCTGTCTAATCATTACTCAGGAGCTTCTTCACTGCCTGACACCGCTGAGTAATGGCTTACAGAATCCAAAATGCGAGCTACCTATGGCCGCTCAAATAGCCACGGATCTTGTGAGTGTGCTTGAGCACAAAAGAGATGACTCCACATACAGCGATATATGGGGAAAAACATGCTCTCTGGCTGCGATTGTTGATGTTGTCCCTTCACTGCCTCGCATCGCCAAAAGACAAGCCCACAGGTCTAACACACCTGCAGAAAACCCACAAGAGTACTGGAAAAGAACCATTTTCTTTCCGTTCATCGACCACCTGACCACAGAGGTGAGAGACAGAGTATGCCTTGCACTGCCACGTCTTAAAGCCCAGTACCTTCTACCCGACAAATTGCCACTGTTGACGGACAGTTTATGGAGGGAGATCAAGGAGGAGTATGGTGCGCTGATGCCCAGTGTTGACACTGCAGATATGGAGCTTAATATGTGGAGGGAGCGCAACAGGCCGCATGATACACCTGTCACCAGTGACATCCTCCAAGTTCTGAGACTAACCGCAGATTTCTACCCCAACCTGCATACTGTCATGAAGGTTCTCCTAACAATGCCCGTGTCCACTGCCAGTGCGGAGCGTTCATTCAGCTGTTTACGTCGCTTGAAGACATATCTCCGGAACAGCATGACAGACAAGAGACTGAGTGGACTTGCCCTTATGAATATACATCATGATATTCCTATTGATGCGGAGGCCATTCTGCTGGAGTTTGATGCAACGGGGAGGCGCAGACTTCACTTCAAATAGGTAGGAACATTTTATGATTTTATTGCCAGTCGGATTGGTTTGGTCTTGCTTTTATTGTTAAGTGGTGCAGCGGCTTCTGTCTGGGCTAGCCTATATTGTCACATATCTGGTCGTTGAAACGTGTATGCTGCTGTGTGTGTTGTAGGCCTAAAGTGAGTGCAAAACTCTCGTTTCGGTGCTAGCCTATGTATTGGTGCGCTGTCACAGTGTCACCAAATAGGCCCTTTGTTTCCCCCATGTGTTAGGTGCGCATGCGCTGTCACCTGGGCTGTTTTCATCTGTGTTTCGAGGTCGTCACGGCATAATGGGAACGCCCACCTGTAACTGATAACAACAGCCTGAGTCCACCACTGCACACACACACCACCACCAGAGCGCCTATGTGCTCTATCTATTATTTACTTCCATCAGAGAATTGTGCCTTACGTGTCAAAGTCTTTCTGGGCCCCCACCACTAGTAATAATAGTATAATGTATGTTCCATAATGTATTATAGGGGGGGCCGCCCCTGTTAGAAGAACATCACAGTGATTCATCGGCCGCGCCCTTTGTGATTCAAATGAATAATCCTACGTACATAAAACACAAGAATTCACCCCTCAACCATCTAAGAGGAGGAGGTAGAGGGATTGGGGTATTAATGTGCTAATCCTAGTCTGCTAGTTGTGCTACTGCTACTACTGTGTTACTACAGTAGTATCAAGATAGATAGTTGAGTTCAGACAAAACCCTACAAAGAGACTAGGTGTTCATTGTTCAATGTTCTATGAATGTTGTTGTCTGAATATAGTTGTAACCTTCTGCACTTGTAACTATGTACTTTTCACTCAAAGCAATAAATGGTTTTCTTTCAAAGAAGGTAGTAGCTGTGTGACAGTGTGATTGATTCTATCACTTCCACCCAGGATACTGTGACTGAAAACAAATCTTTCTTCCGCTGCCTGCCAGTTATTTTATCAGGTTTTTACCAAGTAATTAGTTGTTTGACAAAATGCTGGATAGTTGCTGTGCAATCGGGTGCACTAACCGACGAGGAGACGACCCTGGGTTGGGCTTCTACAGAATTCCGTCAGAAAAAGAAAAACTCAGAGGAGAAGATTAAGCTCAAGTAAACACTGATGATTTTAATTATTTACTTAGCCACTTTACTCGATTATACTGAGCCAATTATCACTATTGCACTATTGTCATTGTTCATATTGTATTCCACCCCTGTACATTGTACCGCACATTTCAAATCTTTTATCTAGTATTTTTTGTATATATAGTTATTTTCTAATCTTGTGTCTGTACATATATTGGATTGACTGTACATATAATCCATGTCTGTACATAAAGTTGACTTTGACTAGCCTAGTTATTAAATTTTTAGTCATTATCTTTGCATAATCGTTCTGACATGGTTTGTTGTTGTGGACGCTACCAGCTTGGAGTTGGTTGTGTAGGTCCTTTAGCTAGCTAGCTAACATTAGCATTATTGCAAGTGCCCAAAATGTGTAGTTTGTTCACATATCTTTGTTTTTCTTCTTTTGAGAGGTGATCTAAATAATTGTTGCTTGAAACAGGTGGTTAATGACAGGTCAGTGCTGCAGTTCTACGGAGTTTCCACTATGTTTTGGCCGCCAGGGCTCTGCGCCAGTCACGTGACTGAAAACTATGAATAGGTGATACAATCATCCAACCTGTAGGCTAGTCTGCGCTATTTCTGCGAAGTTTTTTACGTTTCTGTGCGTACTATGAAATCGAATCCTGCCGGCGCCACTGCACTGAGCTACAAAATCCAATAGCTATTTCGTTTTGATATAGCTAAAAAACAATTTATCACTCAGCACATGCTAGCAACATGCTAACGTAATTATGCTAAGCTAACCGCTTGCCGCGATTAGCTCTCAAGTCAAATATAACATACTACAACGAGTAGATGTAGCTTATAAACAAACACCAGACATATGTATTTACCTCTGGTAGCTTCAATGTGCACCAACAGCCAAAGGAATAACTGTTCTTTGATTCACGAATTGTTATAAACACAGCAAACAGGTCTTCACTCGACGAGGTCCTCAATCAGTCTGACACCTTACTTAGTGCATAGTATCGTTATTAGTACAAAGTCCCGCCCCCTCTCTCTCAGCATACATTACAGTTGGCTAGCTCTTCCCGATGGACCAATGAAATAAAGAAATGAATGAATGACATAGCCAATGGGCGAACTCACATTAGAGCTTGTAGTACACATTATAAACTTCTAACCATGTTAATAACCGTGTACATAACCATGAAATGATGCTTATTTATTAAATGGACTTATTTATTTAACTTATTAAATGGACTTATTTAATTAACTTATTAAATGGACTTTAAATTGACTCGCAAGCTCTCAACGATCATATTCTGCTGTTGCACAATATTCTACTGCGCCCCATAGTGTCTTGGTGGTAAAGTGCAGGCAGTCAAAGGCCTACTGTCATTCACAGGAGATTAATGCTGGTGCGCGTAGTTCTTTTGGAAAACGTGTTTATTTTAGAATATTTATCATATAAATAAATATAAATAATACTCATTACATTGACATTTTTGATCAAATAATGGTTGTGGTCATGTATTATTAGCGACCCCCCACAGATGTATGATTTTACTGCTTTCATGGGAGCTCAGACCTTCCACATAACCCTAACCCTGGTCTAACCCTGGTCTAACCCTGGTCTAACCCTGGTCTAACCCTGGTCTTACTCCTTCAGACAATTTCTACTGCTGGCAAACTTTTGTAGCTCGGAGGGCGAGAGGGTTTAAGGCCTGGGACGGCCTACAACAGAACTCTGTTCGCCTGGCCAGGAAACTGAACCGTATCCTCCAGGTAAAGCTCCACACACACATGCATGCACGCACGTAGGCGCGCGCACACACACACACACACACACACACACACACACACACACACACACACACACACACACACACACACACACACCTGAGTGGTAGATTCAGTTATAACTGTTCCCCTGTTCTCTCTTACAGCCTAGTGATGCAGAAGATTGGAGAGATGCTTTTTTTTTGTCATTATAGTGAAAGGACAATTTTGAGCCATCATTGTAATAATGAATAAGAAAATTAACTGAGATAAGGCTTATACTGCTCCTCAAATGTGTGCATTTAAATACTGTATTGTATGTCAATGATTTATTTTATTTTTTATATCCTCTAAGCATTAAATGCGTTAATGTAATAGCATATGTTGTTATTGTCATAAAATAAAATAAAATACAGTTTCTTATGCTTTTTTTGTGTCATTTTTCCTATTCAACGGAATGCCATTTATTATGTGTGTGTGAATATTATTTATTCATTGTGTGTGAATCGATTCGATAAGGTTTTAGAGAGGGCTAACTAACTCATATCAGCATCCGTAGTAAGGTGAGCAACCGTGGATGGATGAGAACACACTGCGCAAATACACGGTATATTACGCTCCTCACGTCCCCGGTTACCGCACAGACACCACCAATGCACCGACAACGATTCGGTGAATTAGAGTCAAGATGGCGACCATCGAGGGGGAGTACGAGTCGATCCTGTGTGTGAAACCTGACGTCAACGTTTACCGAATCCCCCCGCGAGCATCGAACCGGGGCGTCAGGTAAGAGCCACACCGATCATGCCGTAGTAAAGGGTCCGTGATCATCCGTCTGACCTTGCATCCGACTCCAGCATGCATCCATCGGCGCAGTGATGGAGAACAATCGCTGCCTGTCTGTATGTGTAGGCTCCCCTATAATAAACAACCCGTTAGCTTGTCCCACTCCCTACATCAAAGGCAGACAGTGCATCCTCATAAAGGCCCTGTAAATGGTTTTGTCTGGTGCGTAATTGCTTTTTGGGGTCATAACCTGGCATGGCACTTTATTGGGGCAGCGCAATAGATAAAGAGGAAAATATCAATATCAAGGTTGTGTGTGTGTGCGTTCTATTGTATGGATCATAGTAGCCTGCTACACCTGTCATTGTTGTACCTGTCTGTCGGTATCAACGCCTGTCTGCGTCCCAATGCACACACAGAGATGGTTGGGCTGAATACTGCTTACAATGCGTAAACGTGACCGTGTGTGTGTGTGTGTGTGTGTGTGTGTCCCCTCTAAAGCCTGACAGTTTTAGTTCTCTGTTCAATAGAATGAATGTTTATTGTAAGATTACATCGTGTACTACGGTATTTAAGGGTTTTGAGGATTAGGTGAGATGTTTTACTTCCTTGGCTTGGAGGAGATTATGTCGGGAATCTCCTGTCGTGTTTTATTATGGGGGCCAGTAAAAAAAATTCTTGTTGACTTGCATTGTCTATCCTTTGCTGTGGGTGTGTGGGTGTGTGGGTGTGGGTGTGGGTGTGTGTGTATGTGTGTGTGTGTGTGTGTGTGTGTGTCTGTGTCTGTGTCTGTGTGTGTGTGTCTGTCTGTGTGTGTGTGTGGATTGTGTTTACCTTATTTCATTGGCTGGTGCTTTAACGTGATCTAGTGCATCTGGATGCTGACTGGTCAGATACGGTCGAAACTGTTGGCGTCTCCCGGGAGATGAGATATCTAGGCTATGGGTTTACCATCAGTAGCATGCCAGTGACCAGATAGCACTCAGTCTGTTGTGTGATAGGCTATAGTGAGTAATAACAATGATGACGCAATCTTCCACCCTAGGTAGCAATGAAATGCCAGGAGGACCAAGTATATGAGTCACCTTATTTTCTCCTTTGCGATTAATTAAATGTTTCACCAGTCATTTAATCAATACAGCTAAGTTATGTCAACAACACCATTTACACATACAGCCTTATAGTAACACACACACACACACACACACACACACAAACATTGTCTCATTGTCTCATTGACACACACACACACTTCTCTCATTATGTCAACACCATTTACATATACAGCCTTATAGTAACACACACACACACACACACACACACACACACACACACACACACACACGCACACACACACACACACTTCTCTCATTGGCTGCCTGTTTCTCTCCTAGGGCAGCAGATTGGAAGCTGGATGCTCCCGATTGGACAGGGCGCATGCGTGTGACGGCCCGGGGCAAAGTGGCCTACATCAAACTGGAGGACAAGATCTCTGGTGAGGAACACAGGCTCTGTTTACATGACAGCATCACTGTCACTTTCAACCTGGCGGCCACTTCATTCCTCAACTCTAACCCATCCCCAGGCACTCCTTCTTGTTGATTTGGATACAGTACTAGGAATCAACACTATAGAGTGATATTAATTTTGCCCCTGTGGGTTTTCCACAGAAATAGGCTACAGTGAGTTGGAATGATTTGGAACATACTGTATTTAGGAGGCGTTTAACATTAACCCTCCGTTGCAAGGCCTTTCATGGACACAGATTAAGACTAATCCTAGATTCCTAAAAAGCTTCCTCAATGGAGATATTCCATTGCAAGTGTGATTTTTAATCCTGGACTATGCTTAAGTGTTGTCTGTGAAACTGGCCCTATATGTCCTGTGTTTCTATATGTATAACTGTGTCTGACTGTTTAGTACAGGTACGCCAGGAGGTAAACAGTATACCTAGCCAATTAGCCAATGAACTCATACCATTGAAGTACAGGTGTAGAGAGGACTCTTACATTGTGTGTTGTTGTTGTCATAATGTCTGTATATTTGCAGGGGAGTTGTTTGCACAGGCGCCGATTGACGAGTTCCCTGGCATCGCCGTGGAGACCGTCAGCGACTCCAGTCGTTACTTTGTGCTTCGTATCCAGGACGAGAGCGGTGGGTTGTTACTGTCACCTGCAGGGTGGTCGGTTGTTGTTTGTTTCTCCGTAGAGCCACTGTCTATCTGGCCATGCTGGAGAGGTTTTACCTTCCTACCACAGTCGTTGGGGTTTAACCACAGTTAACCCGACACTCATCCTCACCCATGGATGCCTTAGTGCTGGTCTGGAGCACAATCCTGCACACACTGCCCCCCCTACGGGGGCTGAAGTTTCCCAGCCTTGCCTTAACCTTAATAGTGTTAATACTTAATACTGTTCTACTCTACGATTCGTTACTACTGTTCTAGTCTACTGTTCCATTCTATTGTTCTAGTCTACTGTTCCATTCTAATGTTCTACTCTACTGTTCTACTCTACTGTTCCATTCTACTGTTCTAGACTACTGTTCCATTCTAATGTTCTAGTCTACTGTTCTACGCAACTGTTCCATTCTAATGTTCTAGTCTACTGTTCTACGCAACTGTTCCATACTACTGTTCTAGTCTACTGTTCCATTCTATTATTCTAGTCTACTGTTCCATTCTACTGTTCTAGTCTTCCTACCTTAAGATAACTTCCCCCTGCTGTAATGTATAGATATTTTTGATACTGTATTGCACTCATGTTTTATATTGTATATATCGTGTTTTGTATCGTATATACTGTGTTGTGTTCTGTGTACTGACTTGCCTCTGTTCTGCCAATTGGCCAGATCGTCGTTGCAAACGAGAATGTATTCTCAACTGACCTATCTGGTTAAATAAAGGTTAAATAAAATAAAAAACTAGGTAACAATGTAGAGTAGTGTTGTAGTCAACTAGGTAACAATGTAAAGTAGTGTTCTAGTTAACTAGGTAACAAGGTAAAGTAGTGTTCTAGTTAACTAGGTAACAATGTAAAGTAGTGTTCTAGTTAACTAGGTAACAATGTAAAGTAGTGTTGTAGTTAACTAGGTAACAATGTAAAGTAGTGTTGTAGTTAACTAGGTAACAATGTAAAGTGGTGTTCTAGTTAACTAGGTAACAAGGTAAAGTAGTGTTCTAGTTAACTAGGTAACAATGTAAAGTAGTGTTCTAGTTAACTAGGTAACAATGTAAAGTAGTGTTCTAGTTAACTAGGTAACAATGTAAAGTAGTGTTCTAGTTAACTAGGTAACAATGTAAAGTAGTGTTCTAGTTAACTAGGTAACAATGTAAAGTAGTGTTGTAGTTAACTAGGTAACAATGTAAAGTAGTGTTGTAGTTAACTAGGTAACAATGTAAAGTAGTGTTCTAGTTAACTAGGTAACAATGTAAAGTCGTGTTCTAGTTAACTAGGTAACAATGTAAAGTAGTGTTGTAGTTAACTAGGTAACAATGTAAAGTAGTGTTCTAGTTAACTAGGTAACAATGTAAAGTAGTGTTCTAGTTAACTAGGTAACAATGTAAAGTAGTGTTCTAGTTAACTAGGTAACAATGTAAAGTAGTGTTCTAGTTAACTAGGTAACAATGTAAAGTAGTGTTCTAGTTAACTAGGTAACAATGTAAAGTAGTGTTCTAGTTAACTAGGTAACAATGTAAAGTAGTGTTCTAGTTAACTAGGTAACAATGTAAAGTAGTGTAGTAGTTAACTAGGTAACAATGTAAAGTAGTGTTGTAGTTAACTAGGTAACAATGTAAAGTAGTGTTGTAGTTAACTAGGTAACAATGTACAGTAGTGTTGTAGTTAACTAGGTAACAATGTAAAGTAGTGTTGTAGTTAACTAGGTAACAATGTAAAGTAGTGTTCTAGTTAACTAGGTAACAATGTAAAGTAGTGTTCTAGTTAACTAGGTAACAATGTAAAGTAGTGTTCTAGTTAACTAGGTAACAATGTAAAGTAGTGTTCTAGTTAACTAGGTAACAATGTAAAGTAGTGTTCTAGTTAACTAGGTAACAATGTAAAGTAGTGTTGTAGTTAACTAGGTAACAAGGTAAAGTACTGTTCTAGTTAACTAGGTAACAAGGTAAAGTACTGTTCTAGTTAACTAGGTAACAATGTAAAGTAGTGTTCTAGTTAACTAGGTAACAATGTAAAGTAGTGTTCTAGTTAACTAGGTAACAATGTAAAGTAGTGTTCTAGTTAACTAGGTAACAATGTAAAGTAGTGTTCTAGTTAACTAGGTAACAATGTAAAGTAGTGTTGTAGTTAACTAGGTAACAATGTAAAGTAGTGTTCTAGTTAACTAGGTAACAATGTAAAGTAGTGTTCTAGTTAACTAGGTAACAATGTAAAGTAGTGTTCTAGTTAACTAGGTAACAATGTAAAGTAGTGTTCTAGTTAACTAGGTAACAATGTAAAGTGGTGTTCTAGTTAACTAGGTAACAATGTAAAGTAGTGTTGTAGTTAACTAGGTAACAATGTAAAGTAGTGTTCTAGTTAACTAGGTAACAATGTAAAGTAGTGTTCTAGTTAACTAGGTAACAATGTAAAGTAGTGTTCTAGTTAACTAGGTAACAATGTAAAGTGGTGTTCTAGTTAACTAGGTAACAATGTAAAGTAGTGTTCTAGTTAACTAGGTAACAAGGTAAAGTAGTGTTCTAGTTAACTCAATTCTCGACATGCGGATCCGACCCCAAACAGTTTTGGAAGACTGTCAAAACCATGGAAAATAAAAACACATCCTCTCAACTACCCACGGCAATCAAATCTGAGGACATTGTCATCTCAGATAAAGCCTCCATGGTGGACTGTTTTAACAAGCACTTTGTTAGGGCTGGTCATGCTTTTGCAACTGCTGCCTCAACCCCTAGCACTGGTCCCCCCCCAAGCACTCCGTGCTTCTCCTTCCAGCCAGTAGAGGAGAGTGAGGTGCTTAGGGAGTTGCTTAAACTGGACCCTTATAAATCAGCTGGGCTGGATGATCTGGACCCTTTCTATCTGAAATTAGCAGCTCACATTGTCTCAGCCCCCATCACCTGTCTGTTCAACCTCTCCCTGCAAACCTCAGAATTCCCCATGGACTGGAAATCTGCTGCTGTCATCCCACTCTTCAAGGGAGGTGACAAGTTAGACCTAAACTGTTACAGGCCTATATCCATCCTACCCTGCCTCTCCAAAGTCTTAGAGAAACTGGTCAACAATCAGCTCACCCACCATCTGGAGTCCTATAGTATCTTCAGCACTACGCAATCCGGCTTTAGATCTGGCTACGGTTGTGTCTCTGCAACACTTAAAGTGCTAAACGACATCATATGCGCCTTTGACTCCAAGCACTACTGTGTAGCTGTATTTATTGACCTGGCTAAGGCCTTTGACTCCGTGGACCACTGCATCCTGCTTGACAGACTCAAGGATGTTGGACTCGCAGAGGAATGACTGGCATGGTTTAACAACTACTTCTCTGGTCGTGTGCAGTCTGTGAGAGCTGAAGGCCTGCTGTCTGACCCAATGTCCCTGTCCATGGGTGTCCCCCAGGGCTCCATTCTGGGTCCAACACTGTTTAATATTTTTATAAATAACATTGCTCACGTGGCTGGAAACTCTTACATCCATCTGTACGCTGACGACACCATTCTTTACACGTCTGGCCCCTCTCTGAACACCGCCCTGACCGATCTCCAACACAGCTTTAATAGCATCCAATATGCCTTCTCCAACCTCCATCTTCTCCTAAACACAGATAAAACTAAATGCATGATCTTTAATCGGACCCTACCCCAAGCCTCCTGTCCCCCAAAAATCACCTCACTGGATGGGTCAGTACTAGAATTTGTCAACACATACAAATATCTAGGTATCTGGCTTGATAGTTCACTCTCCTTCCAAACCCACATCAATAACCTACTCACTAAAGTCAGAACAAGAATTGGTTTCCTGTACCGCAACAAAGCCTCCTTCACCCACTCTGCAAAACACACTCTGGTAAAAATGACCATCCTGCCAATTCTGGACTATGGAGATATCATTTACAGGATTGCCCCCAAAAACCTTCTCAATACACTGGACGTCATCCATCACACTGCCATCCGCTTTGTCACCGGTGCCCCTTTCAATACACATCACTGCGACCTGTATTCCCAAGTCAACTGGCCATCACTCCACACCAGGCGACTGACCCACTGGTATCAGTTCATCTATAAATCCATCATCGGTAAATCCCCCCCCCTACCTCTGCTTACTACTGAACTTCTCATCCAGCACTCGCAATCTCCGCTCCAACAAATATATCACTCTGGTCCCCCCCAAAGTCCGCACCTCCTTTGGCCGTCACTCTTTTCAGTTTGCTGCCCCCACTGACTGGAATGCGTTGCAGTTGTCACTAAAACTCACCACTTTTATAGCATTACCCACTTTTAAACACTCACTTTCAGATGTTGTCTCGGATCACTGCACTTGCTTTTAAGATAACTTCCCCCTGCTGTAATGTATAGATATTTTTGATACTGTATTGCACTCATGTTTTATATTGTATATATCGTGTTTTGTATCGTATATACTGTGTTGTGTTCTGTGTACTGACTTGCCTCTGTTCTGCCAATTGGCCAGATCGTCGTTGCAAATGAGAATTTATTCTCAACTGACCTATCTGGTTAAATAAAGGTTAAATAAAAATAAAAAACTAGGTAACAATGTAGAGTAGTGTTGTAGTTAACTAGGTAACAATGTAAAGTAGTGTTCTAGTTAACTAGGTAACAAGGTAAAGTAGTGTTCTAGTTAACTAGGTAACAATGTAAAGTAGTGTTCTAGTTAACTAGGTAACAATGTAAAGTAGTGTTCTAGTTAACTAGGTAACAATGTAAAGTAGTGTTCTAGTTAACTAGGTAACAATGTAAAGTAGTGTTCTAGTTAACTAGGTAACAATGTAAAGTAGTGTTCTAGTTAACTAGGTAACAATGTAAAGTAGTGTTGTAGTTAACTAGGTAACAATGTAAAGTGGTGTTCTAGTTAACTAGGTAACAATGTAAAGTAGTGTTGTAGTTAAGTAGGTAACAATGTAAAGTGGTGTTCTAGTTAACTAGGTAACAAGGTAAAGTAGTGTTCTAGTTAACTAGGTAACAATGTAAAGTAGTGTTCTAGTTAACTAGGTAACAATGTAAAGTAGTGTTCTAGTTAACTAGGTAACAATGTAAAGTAGTGTTCTAGTTAACTAGGTAACAATGTAAAGTAGTGTTCTAGTTAACCCTCCCGGCTTATGGTTCGGTGGGTACTGACAACCTAGACAGTAAGATATTGAAGATAGCCGCTAATCACATTTCTGGGCCTATAGGTCATATATTAAATAGATGTTTATTAAGTGGAATGTGTCCTGGATTGTGGAAAGAGGGTAAAATTATACCACTGCCAAAGGACAGTAGAACAACTTTCAGTGGACCCAACAGTCGTCCTATAAGTATTCTTCCTGTACTCAGCAAAGTCATGGAAAGGATTATTTATGTTCAGATTCAGGACTATTTCACGTCAAATTGACTAACCACCAAATACCAACATGCGTACAGGCAAGGCCATTCTACCTCAACTGCGCTCACACAGATGACCGATGACTGGTTAGGAGAAATTGATAACTCAAAGGTAGTGGCTGCAGTGATGCTAGACTTCAGTGCTGCTTTTGACGTCATTGATCATGAGCTGTTAATTAGAAAGCTCACTTGTTACAGGTTCACACCTCTTGCCATTACCCTAATTAAAAGCTATCTCTTTGCAAGAACACAGAGAGTGTACTATAATGGCAGCTTATAGAATAGTAGCAAATTAGCTTGTGGTGTGCCTCAAGGAAGTTGTCTTGGACCACTCCTCTTCTCTACTTTCACTAATGATTTGCCTTATGCTATAAAAAGTTATTGTATTGTGATGTATGCCGATGACTCGACAATTTATTATGCAGCAAATACGTATAACGAACTCAATCAAGTTCTTTCAAAAGAATTAGAAATGGTGCATGAATGGATTACATTGAACAAGCTTGTTTTGAATATATCCAAAACTCAGAGTATTGTTTTTGGGTCTAAGCACAAACTGGCTTCTATGCCTAAATTGAATCTATATATAGCCAAGGAACCCATCGAACAAGTGAAGAAAGTAAAGTTACTTGGTTTGGTCATTGATAACCACCTGTCATGGTCAGAGCATATAAATAGAATCATCCAGAAAATGGGTGTTGGCATTCACATCACAAGACAATGTGCACCATATGTACCATCTCATATCCTGGAACAAGTCTGTAGATCACTAGTTTTAACTCACCTGGATTACTGCTCAGTGGTGTGGGCCTCGGCCTCAAAAACAGAACTATCTAGATTACAAGTAGCTCAGAACAGGGCTGCTAGGCTTGTTCTAGGTTGCTCTTCTAGAACTAGCATTCATAAAATGCAGTCTAGCCTATCGTGGCTTAATGTGGAGAAAAGGCTAGCCTCAGGCACAGTGACATTTTTTAGCAATACACTGCGAACACACAAACCTGAGTTCCTGCAAGATCACATAGTATTTTGTAATACTGTTCATAGCCATAATACCAGGAAGGCCGGCAATGGTGACATTATGAAAGCCCACCCAAGAACACATTTTTTGAAAAGAACAGTGCTTTATAGAGCTAGTACAATTTGGAATGAATTACCTCTTGATATCCGCCAAGAAAAAAGTAAAAGGTTATTCAAAAAGAGACTGAAGAGGCACCTATTAAGTGGCTGATGACAGGTAGCTGTTTTATTTTACTTTGTTTATTCTGGTTGATTCCTTTTTTCATCGAAGAGATGATTGCGTTAGGATCATGTCTTTATAGGTATTTATATTTTAATGGATTAATAATATTTGCCCTTTTTGTAAATTTTTATTTATTTTAGTTTATTTTGTTGTATTTACTACTGTATCGGGGGGATAGTGTGTGAGTTTTGGCGACATCTTGTGGTGGGGATGAGGTTGGAGGATTTGACTGGAATCGAATATGGCATTCATCTGTAGGCCTATGTTTGAAGGGACTGAGTGTGACTTTAAGTGACATCCAGGGGTGAAGCTGAATGTTCCATTGATTTACAATTAATTCAACATGGCGGCCTCCACGAAGACACCCGCTCATTTTAAGGCCAGGAAAATGCTTTTGTGCATTGCAATATACGCAAATTAATACAAATATCATGTTTGATTGCTGCCGGATCTGTTTGTCTTGTTTTCACCACTGGATGTCGCGGAGGGTCACGCATTGTCCCTTTAATGTATTATATGTTGTATTAATGTTTTTAGGTGTTTGTCTGTTGATTATATGTGAACCCCAGGAAGATTAGCAAACTGCTACGGCATAAGCTAATGGGGATCCTTTTAAATAAACAAATAAATAAACAAACTAGGTAACAATGTAAAGTAGTGTTCTAGTTAACTAGGTAACAATGTAAAGTAGTGTTCTAGTTAACTAGGTAACAATGTAAAGTAGTGTTCTAGTTAACTAGGTAACAATGTAAAGTAGTGTTCTAGTTAACTAGGTAACAATGTAAAGTAGTGTTCTAGTTAACTAGGTAACAATGTAAAGTAGTGTTGTAGTTAACTAGGTAACAATGTAAAGTAGTGTTCTAGTTAACTAGGTAACAAGGTAAAGTAGTGTTCTAGTTAACTAGGTAAAGTAGTGTTCTAGTTAACTAGGTAACAATGTAAAGTAGTGTTCTAGTTAACTAGGTAACAATGTAAAGTAGTGTTCTAGTTAACTAGGTAACAATGTAAAGTAGTGTTGTAGTTAACTAGGTAACAATGTAAAGTAGTGTTCTAGTTAACTAGGTAACAATGTAAAGTAGTGTCCTAGTTAACTAGGTAACAATGTAAAGTAGTGTTCTAGGTAACTAGGTAACAATGTAAAGTAGTGTTCTAGTTAACTAGGTAACAATGTAAAGTAGTGTTCTAGTTAACTAGGTAACAATGTAAAGTAGTGTTGTAGTTAACTAGGTAACAATGTAAAGTAGTGTTCTAGTTAACTAGGTAACAATGTAAAGTAGTGTTGTAGTTAACTAGGTAACAATGTAAAGTAGTGTTCTAGTTAACTAGGTAACAATGTAAAGTAGTGTTGTAGTTAACTAGGTAACAATGTAAAGTAGTGTTCTAGTTAACTAGGTAACAATGTAAAGTAGTGTTGTAGTTAACTAGGTAACAATGTAAAGTAGTGTTGTAGTTAACTAGGTAACAATGTAAAGTAGTGTTGTAGTTAACTAGGTAACAATGTAAAGTAGTGTTGTAGTTAACTAGGTAACAATGTAAAGTAGTGTTGTAGTTAACTAGGTAACAATGTAAAGTAGTGTTCTAGTTAACTAGGTAACAATGTAAAGTAGTGTTGTAGTTAACTAGGTAACAATGTAAAGTAGTGTTCTAGTTAACTAGGTAACAATGTAAAGTAGTGTTCTAGTTAACTAGGTAACAATGTAAAGTAGTGTTCTAGTTAACTAGGTAACAATGTAAAGTAGTGTTCTAGTTAACTAGGTAACAATGTAAAGTAGTGTTCTAGTTAACTAGGTAACAAGGTAAAGTAGTGTTCTAGTTAACTAGGTAACAATGTAAAGTAGTGTTCTAGTTAACTAGGTAACAATGTAAAGAAGTGTTCTAGTTAACTAGGTAACAATGTAAAGTAGTGTTGTAGTTAACTAGGTAACAATGTAAAGTAGTGTTCTAGTTAACTAGGTAACAATGTAAAGTAGTGTTCTAGTTAACTAGGTAACAATGTAAAGTAGTGTTCTAGTTAACTAGGTAACAATGTAAAGTAGTGTTGTAGTTAACTAGGTAACAATGTAAAGTAGTGTTCTAGTTAACTAGGTAACAATGTAAAGTAGTGTTCTAGTTAACTAGGTAACAATGTAAAGTAGTGTCTTAGTTAACTAGGTAACAATGTAAAGTAGTGTTCTAGGTAACTAGGTAACAATGTAAAGTAGTGTTCTAGTTAACTAGGTAACAATGTAAAGTAGTGTTCTAGTTAACTAGGTAACAATGTAAAGTAGTGTTGTAGTTAACTAGGTAACAATGTAAAGTAGTGTTATAGTTAACTAGGTAACAAGGTAAAGTAGTGTTCTAGTTAACTAGGTAACAATGTAAAGTAGTGTTGTAGTTAACTAGGTAACAATGTAAAGTAGTGTTCTAGTTAACTAGGTAACAATGTAAAGTAGTGTTCTAGTTAACTAGGTAACAATGTAAAGTAGTGTTGTAGTTAACTAGGTAACAATGTAAAGTAGTGTTGTAGTTAACTAGGTAACAATGTAAAGTAGTGTTGTAGTTAACTAGGTAACAATGTAAAGTAGTGTTCTAGTTAACTAGGTAACAATGTAAAGTAGTGTTCTAGTTAACTAGGTAACAATGTAAAGTAGTGTTCTAGTTAACTAGGTAACAAGGTAAAGTAGTGTTCTAGTTAACTAGGTAACAATGTAAAGTAGTGATGGTTGTTTGCGTGCCGGGTGAAGTTAGCAAAACATTTAACCTGCCAGCTAGCAAGAGAAACATCATGTCACTCTCCAAAGGTCTAAAGAGGAAAGTTGACGGTGGAAACAGGGCATACATTTCTAAATAAATAATATAATACATAAACGTATTACTTGTAAACTATTATGTATTCTAAGTGCTCTCGTAGTGTATTATCGTATTTGCTGAGTGGTAGAAACTGTATGAAACAGTCATCTTGTCGAAAGAACAGCGCAGAGAGAGAGAGAGAGAGAGAGAGAGAGAGAGAGAGAGAGAGAGAGAGAGAGAGAGAGAGAGAGAGAGAGAGAGAGAGAGAGAGAGAGAACAACTGTTATTATTTAGGAACCTCTTCAGCCCGTCAGTGGCGGGGCTGAATCTGTCAGGACAATACAAACTCATTGAGTACACCGTTCCTCTGTGCCTAGAGACCTTTACACTGCCTTTCTCCTCAGTTGCGTCTGTGCTCCATTTCATTACTGCAGCTGCAAGACTTGAAAAGGACAACAATAATGATGAATGTTCAAAGCCCTTCGGCTGTCTACCTCAGAGGTTCCCAAACTTTTTTTAACCAGCACCCCTGAAGCTTTCCCCCTTCTCCAAGGCACCCCAACTCTACAAAGATTTTAAAAATGCCTCGGAGCTTAAACTAAAAACAATACACGATGAATTGGTTTGAAAATGTGTGTTTATATATAATACATAAGTATTGCCCCAATGCATTTTAACAAGATAATAAAAGTCATAAATGAACTGTAATGGATGGGCAAGAATGCATAGGTCAGTCAAACTATCGCTAAATTAAATAAAATTGTGGCCCTCAAGGATTGTACAATATGGGAGGAGACTCAGAGGGAATTCTTCACACAAATAAAATATCAAAGGCCTGTATAATCAATCAATGGAACAATGCTTTTTGGGGGGCTTAAAATAATGCCTTAAAATGTAATTCTCATTTCAATGCTCATTCTGAGATTATTATTTCACATCTGAACCAAACGGGTAACTCACAACTATAATCATTTAACAATAATAATCATGACAGAATTGTAAAAATTGAGAGAAATACAAAACAAAGAAATATGTTGTGCGCATTATTGGGACACATGCGCCTGCTTTTGGGAGCAGAGTCTCTTTATGCGGGGAGAGATAGTGGACAGCGCGACACGCAGGTCCTGTTCCACTGACAGTCGCGTGCGTGTCTTGTTCTTGAAGTATGCTAGAGAAGAAAAAGCCAGCTCGCACAAGTAGGAGGTTGGGAAGGGTAAAAGCACCTTGATGGCGCTCTCTGAGAGAGATGGATATTCATGTCCCACAAGCAGTCAAAACCTATCCAAACCTAGCTCACCATGTTTGAGCTTCAGTGTGCGGTCCATAATGAGCTCTGCCAGTTCATCTTGAGCTTTGCTGCTCAAACTAGCGGCTGATGCTGATGAGAGGGGGTTGAACGGATCCCGGAGCCAGTCGAAGTCTTCGTTCATTGGAGGGAAATAGGACTCAAATCTCTCCTCCAGCATACGTAGGTGCGCAGCGATCAGATTCAAGAAAGACGCTGACTTGTGTGCTGCGTCATTGGCCGTCAACGTAAACATTTAAATGTTTTTCTTCGTGCTCACTGACAAAAGTTATCAGTTCATCTCGGAGCTCATAGACACGGGATAACACCTTGCCCCGCGACAGCCAGCGGACCTCTGTGTGTAATAAGAGCCCCTCATGCTCGGACCCCATCTCATTGCACAATGTGCTGAACAGCCGTGACTTCAGCGGGCGTGATTTTACATAATTAACCATTTTCACCGCTTGGTCCAAGACTTCAGTGAGGATTAGTTAGTTAGTAACTAGTAGGCCTAGTTAGTAAATTGATATCTTTCAAATCTGAGAAATATATCTTTTATTTGCTTATGAACTCCATTGCACATGTAATAAACAAACGTTTTTTTTTTTTTACGAGCAGATTTGGCGGCACCCACTTTGGGAACCTCTGATCTACCTCCTACCTTCCTAGCTGACCACTCGCCCACAATAAACGTACCCCTGCACGTTTTTTCCTCCACATGGAGCTGTCTGCAAGGCACGCACACCATTCAATCTAGTTTTGACTCCATAAGTGATCAGGCAGAATTTTGTTCTGTTTAATTGCATCACTCTACTGCACAAATCAATCTAGCTACTGTGAAGCTTGCTATCAATTGGTAGCTAGTTAATAATGTGGCTGCATTTTCTAGACGGCAGTGTCCTCATAAAACTCATCTGCTACATTGCAAACATTTGCTTGCTAGCTAACATAGGACCACACTGTAGCTAGCTAGTCCTCTGCTTGCTAGCTAACCCACGCTGTTGAAATTGATTGAAAACTTTATTAGAAGATTTGCAGAAGTAGGTACATGAAAGTACATATTACATACAAGGTCAACTAACAGGATAAAAACCCAAGAAAGCCACTGGCTTATTTCAATTGGGGTCCTTGATTCTCAATTCATCGTTACATGTAAGACAGACAAAAAAAACTAGTACTATCTACAAGATAATACAGACAAATAACTATTACTATCTACAAGATAAACATACATCCATCATGGGAAGAACAATACAACAAAACATAAGGTATGTACAGCGGGTAGGACAGGTGGGGACATACACCACCGGTGGGGGCGGGGGACAAAACACAAAGTATGTACAGTGGGTAGTTCGGGTCTTTTAATCTGATTTTTGATTTAGAGGGTCCAGTTACGGATTGCAGCCTCCTGTAAATGTTTTTTGAGAGTGGTTTTGAAGGTGGGCAGTGTTTTGCACTCCTTTAAGATTATAGGAAGGGCGTTCCACATTTTTACTGCATAGTTTGCAAACGAGTTTAACCCCTTGTTTGTGGTGCAACGCGGTTGAACGTGGTTCGTGGAGCTTCCTCTGGTGTTGTATGTGTGGACGTTGTTCACTTTTTGGAAGTATGTTGACAGGTACTTGGGTGTCTTTGTGGTGTAGCGTATCTTGAAGACCAGGCCCAGTGCAAGCTGCTGCTACAGGCTAGTTACAGGCCCGGATTAACCCCCTAGGGTGCCCTAGGGTGACCAGACTTGATGTGTGCCCCCAACACACACACCCTCCTACTTTGCAAGTGAAAGTGTGATATTTACGGTTGGTAAATGGTTATGGTTACAAAGAGCATATAACTACAGTACAGGCTCATCACAGTTGGGCCTAATGCCGTAGTATAGCCTTTACACTGATGCTCAAATCTGAATGCAACTCACATCACAATGCAACACGACTTTCTATATATAGGCTAATTATTTCCATCATAAACGGCCTGAGACTACATGCTAAACCATAACAAAGGGGGAAAATGCACATACTGTATACTACAATAAAACAAGCTCAATACCAACCAAGTCCAATAACGACTGTTGCAGGCATATAAGAATAAGAACATATTTTCTGTCAGCATTAATGAAGCTTACTACAGGTATTATGGAAATAAACAGCGCTAGCTCTCTCTTTGCCGCTCTGCTCACCTTCGTGATGCTGTATCAGACGTAGGCTATAGCCCTGTGCATCACACAGTTTACCTCAGCCACAGCCTCATATTAGCCCCAAATAATCATAAGTAAGCCTTACCTTTAGCAGAACTTATTTTTTCTTGATTTTACGCAGGCAAAGTTGTTTACTAAATCCTCAAAGTCCATCTCTTTGACCAACTCGGATTCAATTGCCAGCAGGGAATCTTATTATTATCAGGCCTCTCTTATTGCACTATAGTTCTCTCTCAACGCTTTGGCAGAGTCAGTCCTACAACTCCATCTAGTACTGGACAGTGGTTTTAGAGTCCTGCTGATGTTGAGGGTTGATTGGGAGTGGAGACAGGTGTGCAGGTTTGGCTGATGATCTAATTAGTGGGGACAAGCCTCACCTGCAGCGGAGAGCACGCTGTGCTCGAGCTGTGGGGGCGGGGGAGGGCGTGTGTGGAGGCCCCGCCGTAACACTGGGGGGGGCACTTACACCGAACTCGCAATTATTTATCTTTTTATACACGATAGCCTAAATATAACCGTTAGTTTTGTACCTGTGTGGATGACTTCCAGTAAATATAGCCTATATTTTAAAAATGTGCGCAAAATATTTTAAAGGTCTCTTCATTGTCCGAATAATTTGGTGATAATGTTGGAACTTTTTTCTGGGAGGGGGTGCTGTAAATAAAGGAAGATTTAGATGTTCACAAATCATCTTTATTATGACAATAGAAAATGGTTCATATCAAAGAGGCATAGCCTATGTCACGCATGAACATATAAATCATGAAAAATCAAAACACATAGGCAATTCACATGCCCTTGAAGGTACAAATAAGTGTAGCCTACAACCATCCAGTTACCTAAGGATGTCACCACAATAAATATGAAGTGTCTCAGACTTTGCAAACAATAGTTAGGGGGGGGGTCAGAATATGCCAGCATGAAAGGCAGGCTGCCATATTCTGACCCCCTCCCTCAAAATGCTCCCTGTTCCAACTACAAACATATGCTTTCTAGCAGTGGTGTAGGTGTCTGAAGTGGGTAGTCTATATTATAAAAGCAAACATTCTGAAATTGTTCGGTTTTTACATCAGTGGTGGATAAGAAGTGCAGTGAGCAAAACATGTAGGTTAACCACAATACATGTGAGGGGGGATAAATAATATAATACATAAACGTATTACTTGTAAACTATTATGTATTCTAAGTGCTCTCGTAGTGTATTATCGTATTTGCTGAGTGGTAGAAACTGTATGAAACACTCATCTTGTCGAAAGAACAGCGCAGATCACATGAAGCCTGAAAGACTCAGCATAGATTGTGTATTAGTTATACATAATTGTGACACCAACCACATGTACTTGATTCCCTCATAACCTAGGGTTAGATGGCACAGTCAAACCAAGAAATGGAACACGGATGGTGTTCCAAGTGCTATCCAGTTACCCCTAAACGCTGACCTTTCCTCAGTACCAAATCTTAACTCAGTAATGCAATACTGACGGCATCCTCTCGTGTTCCCAGTAGACTTCATATCAATAGGGTTTAGCTTTGTCAACAATACAGGGCAGTTCTACAAACAAGCCAGAGGATATACATACTTTATATGAGTAAATTAACTATACTTCATAAAATGTATTTTTCTTTTCTTTTTGCTCACACAATATATTAACAATATAAAACTCATAAGTAGTCACTGCAGCCGTTATCACAAGCTGTGCTCTTCTGTGTTCACTTACTTTTCCCAAAACTGACTTGTAATCTAAGTTGCCTAAACCAGATTGTCTACTTTTAAAAGGTCAGAGGACGGAACAGGTTTATTTGTTTATTTCTTTTATTGACAATCCGTGGCAGCTAGGAAGGAGGTAGGGTTGAATAGATAGAGGGATACCGTGTTAATTCTTGTAAACACACCTAAAATAAAAATTGGGTATAACATTTTACACGTCTTAAGTTTTACCAGGATGAAAATAGACAATATATATTTTGACAAATTTATTAAAAACAATATTACAACAAGATAATAAAAATACAATGAAAATAACAATGCAGCAGTGTAAAGGTGCAGGAAAAGGCACACATCAAATGTACAGGTGTACATACAGTATATACATACAAATTGTACACTTAAAATAAAAAAATATTCCCACAATGCTCCACAGAGACTAATAACAGAACAAAATATAAGAATAAAAATGGGCGCTCTGGTGGCACAGTGGTAAAGTCTCTGCGTCCTCACTGGCAGGTGAGTCAGTAGGATACAACAGTTTCCACCTTTGGTTAATATGGCAGCAGTGTCTTTCTGTGTGGCTAGAGCACTAACAAGCACACAAGATGTAAAACAAAAACTATAAAGTCAGGAAGGAGACGTATATCACAATAGACCAGTTTGTGCTGTCAAGGGGCTCTCTGACAGCTCTTTCAACTTGTGCTCTAGCCAAGGCATGAATACACTGCTGCTATGTTCGACAAATGTGGACACTTGGTTGGTTGAGTGTACAATGGCAGCTCCGTCAGTATACATCCATCAGGGTACAGAGCCTTTGGAAATGCGAGAGCCGGGGCCGGGGAGACGCGAGGGAGGGTCCGTGGGAATCTTGGGAGAGAACACAAACGGGGTAAGGCAGGGTTTGGAAAGAAGGCAGGTTACTAGAAAAACACAAGGAGCAAGATAGTACCGTGAACATAAGGCTACGATCTGGCGATGAACTGCAGGTCTGGCAGGACCTCACTCTTTTCAGATTTCTCCTTGACCCACGCACCCGCTACCATTTTTACCACAGCAAAGCCGGCACCAAAAATCAACCCAAAAAATACCTTTCAATATCTTCACCGGACATGGGCTGGAAGTTTTGTCGTGCTGGCCCTCCCGCTTGGGATTCTGTAGACCGGGTTATGGTTACCCTTAAGCAACCCTCTGGCCTCATTGGTCCAAAAGGCAAACACCTGGCCATACCTTTCAAACAACAAAATACATTTTAAGTATTGGATAGCAAAAGGCTATGGCCTTGATGCCTGGGCTTTTTCCAATATCTTTTTAATGATGTTATACTGATAGAATGTGGGTGTTAACTTATGCATCCAACAAATGCTCCATTAAGTTTCAGATGTTTTACATCTTCTGCCAGTGACCCTATACATTAAGTGTTACCAAAATGAATACACATATTGGTCAGGGCTGTCATACCCTTGTATTTTGAAACGCTCCATGAGAAAGAGACACCACCACTTGCGGATCCGAGGCATGTCCGTCTGAAATAAATTACAGCGACCCGGATAATCTTTTGTCCATAATGTATTCCTTCTCTTCGAGATGAATAGTATGGTGCAACATAAACATTATTTTAACTAGCCTAATTGTTCTGTGGTTAAATGGTATTCTAACTTACCACATGGAACTCAAACCCTGTGTTCAGGACAAGGGACAGGGTGTACTGGAACAGACAAAGCGGAAGGCAATTTTATTCATAATGTTGACACACACACACACACACACACAGCGGGGTGATGAGGAGGAACACATACACACACACAGGACTTTTGTGGCCCTAAGCGAGACCATTCCTCTTATTTACCATCTGTACATACCTGCACATACATAGTATATGTTATAATAGTAATAGTTAATATAACATAATAGTTATATTTGCACTCCGGTTACATGCCAAACTTACTGCTGGTGGTGATACTGCTACTGCTGGTGGTGATACTGCTACTGCTGGTGGTGATACTGCTACTGCTGGTGGTGATACTGCTACTGCTGGTGCTGATACTGCTACTGTTTCAGCACACTCAGAAACACACACACACACACACACACACACACACACACACACACACACAGCGGGGTGATGAGGAGGAACCAGGGGCGTGTCCAGGGGGGGGCCAGGGGTGGCTCGTGCCACCCCTGAAATCTGATTGGCCACCCTAGGTGCCACCCTGATTGATTGGCTATCTGCCTAGTCACTCAGAGCAGAGGCCACTTCGCGCCACGAGACGAACTTTTCGAACAGAACACATTTTTGATCAGCGGTGAGGTGTGGTCTTGGCGCTCCTGAAGAAATGTGAGTACCATTAATAACGTTAGACTTTTGCATAGCTACATATAGGCTACGGTGTTGTGCTAGTGGTTAAAACGTTTTGCTTAACTTGGAATCAGAGTTTAGGATAACATTCGCTTTGCTCTGCGTTGTTTGGAGCTGTGAGAACGCACATTCGAAGTCACTCCCGGAGCATTGATTGATTGATTGAAAACTTTATTAGAAGATTTGCAGAAGTAGGTACATGAAAGTACATATTACATACAAGGTCAACTAACAGGATAAAAACCCAAGAAAGCCACTGGCTTATTTCAATTGGGGTCCTTGATTCTCAATTCATCGTTACATGTAAGACAGACAAAAAAACTAGTACTATCTACAAGATAAACATACATCCATCATGGGAAGAACAATACAACAAAACATAAGGTATGTACAGCGGGTAGGACAGGTGGGGACATACACCACAGGTGGGGGCGGGGGACAAAACACAAAGTATGTACAGTGGGTAGTTCGGGTCTTTTAATCTGATTTTTGATTTAGAGGGTCCAGTTACGGATTGCAGCCTCCTGTAAATGTTTTTTGAGAGTGGTTTTGAAGGTGGGCAGTGTTTTGCACTCCTTTAAGAATTATTATTATTAATTATTATTAGCGAACAACCAACACATGCTCCGCTTAAAAAGGGTGGTTTCGCTCCGGTTAGAAACGACGCATCGAGGCTGTCCATAGGAAAACAACAGCGCATGCGTGTTGATCTGGATAAGAGGGGGACGAACGGGCAGTTTTCTATTTTCCTGACCAATCAACTACCACGTCTGTTGCTTCAATTGCCTATGTTACTTTGTTTACATAAAGGGCTGTGAGAACGCAAATCAGAAATAATTTATGCAACAATGTTGCAAACTCATCCGCTTGCTCTGGGTCATGATTCAGATGTTCATGTAAGAACCTTAGTAGCCCAATTAAAGTATACAATGGGGAGTGGAGACAGAAATGGTAATAAAAAGCACAAAATGGTGTGTACAAATTCACCAGAATGCAGGGAATTAAGTGTTAAATTCTCAAAATGGTGCCACCCATGCATAACAAGGTGCCCCACCTGGGCCACCCCAGTGAAAAAGGTCTGGACACGCCACTGGGAGGAACACATACACACACAGGACTTTTGTGGCCCTAAGCGAGATCTTTTCGCTGTACTGTACTTGTACTGTACATTGACAATACATTTGAATCGAATCTAATCTAATAACTAAGGCAATTGAAATATAACAGAACTTTAAACTAGACAGAGATTGTCTGTATGTAGACAGAGAGATGAACTGTATGTAGACAGAGAGATGAACTGTATGTAGACACAGATGAACTGTATGTAGACACAGATGGACTGTATGTAGACAGAGAGATGAACTGTATGTAGACAGAGATGGACTGTATGTAGACAGAGAGATGAACTGTATGTAGACAGAGAGATGAACTGTATGTAGACACAGATGAACTGGATGTAGACAGAGATGGACTGTATGTAGACAGAGAGATGAACTGTATGTAGACAGAGATGGACTGTATGTAGACAGAGAGATGAACTGTATGTAGACAGAGATGGACTGTATGTAGACAGAGAGATGAACTGTATGTAGACAGAGAGATGAACTGTATGTAGACAGAGATGGACTGTATGTAGACAGAGATGGACTGTATGTAGACACTAGACAGAGAGATGAACTGTATGTAGACAGAGAGATGAACTGTATGTAGACACAGATGAACTGGATGTAGACAGAGATGGACTGTATGTAGACAGAGAGATGAACTGATATGTATGCTGATAATGTTAGATGATAAATAGTAGATGATAGATGATACTGTTAGATGATAGATAGTATAGATGATAATGTTAGATGATAAATAGTAGATGATAGATGATACTGTTAGATGATAGATAGTATAGATGATAATGTTGGATGATAAATAGTAGATGATATATGATACTGTTAGATGATAGATAGTATAGATGATAATGTTAGATGATAAATAGTAGATGACAGATGATACTGTTAGATGATAGATAGTATAGATGATAATGTTAGATGATAAATAGTAGATGATAGATGATACTGTTAGATGATAGATAGTATAGATGATAATGTTAGAAGATAAATAGTAGATGATAGATGATACTGTTAGATGATATAGTATAGATGAAAATGTTAGATGATAAATAGTAGATGATAGATGATACTGTTAGATGATAGATAGTATAGATGATAATGTTAGATGATAAATAGTAGATGATATATGATACTGTTAGATGATAGATAGTATAGATGATAATGTTAGATGATAAATAGTAGATGACAGATGATACTGTTAGATGATAGATAGTATAGATGATAATGTTAGATGATAAATAGTAGATGATAGATGATACTGTTAGATGATAGATAGTATAGATGATAATGTTAGAAGATAAATAGTAGATGATAGATGATACTGTTAGATGATATAGTATAGATGAAAATGTTAGATGATAAATAGTAGATGATAGATGATACTGTTAGATGATAGATAGTATAGATGGTAATGTTAGATGATAGATGACAGATGATAGGTACTAACATATATGATAGATGATAAATAATAGCTCATGACTAGCACTGTCTCTCAGACATTATACACGATAGAATAGCCATTACACTCGACAATGTGGACATTAAACATGATGTTATGGACCTTATACACGATATTATGGACGTTATAAACGATATTAAAGTCATTTATTCCTTCCAGAGGCTGTTTTATGTTGCAATGTTTGCAGCCGTGATGCCATTTTGCTACTTCCGTTAGCGCTGCGCTAGCTCAGTCATGGCCTCATATATAGAGATGCTCCGATCAGGGTTTTTGGTGCCGATCACCGATCACCGATCACTGGAATCAGTGATCTGCCGATCCGATATCACCGATCACCGATCACAGCGTCGAAAATGGCAATTGAAGCATTCTATTTATTGTGTAGCATTATTTATGTTTTTAATTATTCTTAACACCATTGACATTGTATATTAAGTATTCAAATGAAATTAGGAGATGAGAAAGTATCATGAATTGACAACCATCTGTTTTATTGAATTCACAACACCCTGTAGCTTACTTCAGGAAAAACAAATAAAATGTGAAAAAAAAAATCATAATAAAATAAAATGTACACTGTCACATCAAATGTGCAACATTCCACTCGAATGAGAGGAACTAGGGGTTCTTAGAGAACTTGGAGCTTATAGTATACAGTAGCTTTCCTGAGGAACAATAAACATACCCAAACTAAACTGCAACATAAACAGGCTATAGCCAAATATAAAATAAGTCATATTTAGGAGGAGATAAGACAGCAAGTCAGCAATAATCAATAAAACAAAAAAACAAAACATTGCACCTAAGGAGATTTCAGACTCAAACCTTACTTCTTAAGCAGCATCACTGGCAGATTAATAATTATTTATAATGATTATAATAATAATAATAATTATTATTATTATTATTATTATTATTATTATTATATATAATTATTCTAATTAAAAATTAATAATAAGATAATGACAATAAAGTCCATAAATAAAATAAATAAAGATTAGCCTTGAGAAATACAAGCATCTCAGCGTTTTTGGCACTCAGCCTGTTCCTCTTATCATCTAAAATATGTCCTGCTATGCTGAAAAGTCACTCGCTATCTACACTTGTGCAAGGTGCACAGAGGAAGACCTAAAACTCGCGCGCTAATAGTTGTTGTTGCTATGGGCCTTAGTCTAGCTTAGTGACTTCCTGCTCGCTGGGTCACATGACGTCGCTGAACACTACCTACACTACGCTCGTGAAGTCGCGCTGGAACTCTGACCAGCACTCGTGGAACGCCTCTCGTCCAATCAAAGCACTCGGTCCCTTTATGACGTCGAGCCCAGTGTGCGCTTCGGCGCTCTCGGAGCGAATCAACGAACGCAGCAAATGCCGTATTATATTCGTGGTATTGAAAGACCTTGCGTGCGTTCCTCCGCGAGGTATTTCTTTTGAGCAGACATTACAAACGGCATATTTGTTGTCTCTTTCCGACACTGTGTAATATTTCCAGACTGGCGACGCCATTTTGTAAACTGATCGGTCGTGTTTGATCGGCCGTTTTGAGAACTCCGATCAAAACCGATCAAGGCCATATCGGCCGATACCGATCGGCGCCGATCAGATCGGAGCATCTCTACTCATATATGACAAAATAGCCATTACACTCGACAATGTGGACATTAAGCACTATATTATGAACGTTATACACGATATTATGAACGTTATACACGATATTAAAGTCATTTATTACCTTTCAGAGGCTGTTCAATGTTGCATTGTTTGTAGGCCGCGCCTTCATCCTAACTACTTCCGTTTTCACCAAGCTAGCTTTGTCGTGGCCTCATACACGATAAATAGTCATTACACTCGACAATGTGGACATTAAGCACTATATTATGAACATTATACACGATATTATGAACGTTATACACGATATTAAAGTCATTTATACCTTTCAGAGGCTGTTCAATGTTGCTATATTTAGGCCATCTTGCTACCTCCGTATGTGCTTTCTGTCGTAATAAACTGTAACACACGACTGTTAAACATATACATAGCACGTTAGGGTTAGTTTCTACTTACTCTGTAGTGAGCCATGGCAGTAATCTAAATCTGAATCTCTCGGTAGATAATAACTGACTGATGTCTTCAAACGTTCACCAAGACAACTTCCCTGACAGCAATCAACACACAGGCTCGCTCGTGCTAAGCGCATGCGCAGATAGCAATCAACACACAGGCACATTCCATTCGGCCCCACATTCCATTCGGCCCCACATTCCTTTCGGCCCCACATTCCAGCTGCAGCTGGACCCTTCTCCAAGTCAACCTATATAGGCACAGGTGTGCTACATCAGCCAATCAGGCCTCCTCTCCCCACTGCCATCCTGCAACACAATCAGAACAAGACAGCAGTGGAGGGAGGAGACCGTAACAACAGAGCACTCACAGAACAGGTGGTTAATGTGTTCTGTGTCCGTGCATCCGTGGGGGCAGCTCTCAGTTTTTGCTATGTGCAGCCTATGCAAGAATTCCCTATGGGGAGACAACCATGAGCAGCCATCCAGGCAATGTCTTTTTGTTTATTGTTTATTTTTATTTTGTTACCAGCCACAAGATGGCCGCATCGTGAGTGAACGCGTCTCGAGCTCAAGTCTGCCTACTTCTAATATAGTAGCTCCTTTATTCTGATCCGTTCATTTATGACTTAAGTCTATTTTTATGTTTGCCGCCTATTTGATTTTGTTGCCTAGTTGAGTTTGTTGCCTCTGCTACAATGGATAATGCCCAGATCTCACTACAAACTTTGTGGGATGCCATTCAACAGTCTAAGACGGCCATGCTGGCGCACTTTAATTCAAAAGTTGACCCCATTCAAAGTAGTCTTCTCAAGATAGAGAACTCCCTGACAACTTTGGGAGAGCAAGTTGAACTGTTGGAGCAGCGCGTCGGGGCCAATGAGGAAAATGTTATCGATGCAGTTACTCGGATTCAACAACTCGAGAAAGTCAACTCCTACCTGATAGACAAGGTCGACGACCTGGAGAACCGGAGCCGACGCTCCAATCTCCGTTTCATTGGAGTCCAGGAGACCGCAGAAAGTGGGGATATGATCGGTTTCATGTCCCGATTGATCCCGCAACTCCTGGATCAAGAGAATTTCTCCACTCCGCCGATCATTGAGAGGGCACACCGTTCGCCCACTGTTCGTCAGAGCGGCAGTGACAAACCCAGGGCAATCCTGGTCAAGATGCTGAACTTCCAGGACAAGGTGAAAATCCTACGCCTTGCCAGGGAGAAGAATAAACTGGAACACAACGGATCACGCATCTCCATCTATCCTGACTTCAGTGCTGAGCTGATGAAGAAACGCCGGTGCTTTGATCCAGTCAAACGCAGACTGCGCGATCTCAATATGAAATACTTTTTTAGGTATCCCTGCACGTTGTGTGTTACTGTTGAAGGGAAACAACAGCGTTTCAGCTGTCACCGACTTGCTGAAGACACCTTCATGTCAGCGCCAACGTCTCCGGAGTCAATGAAAACCTACTGAGACGCGACTGCGATGCCTCTAATACGGGTGAAGTTTGACTACTCTATTTTTGTTTATAGTTGGTGATGCAACAGGTATGAGCTCTGAGTTATTCTTGTTTATTTACACTTTGCCTGTGCTAATCTGACTGTTTCATCACTATACTATCGAGCCTGTTATATTTCTTATTTTACTTGTTAGAGCCTCACAAGTGTAGGCCTACTCTCTACTGCCCCAAGTGGTCGGTGTTTAACACTGCTTATAACATATTAAATACTCTTGTTTGAGCTATGTTCTCTCTTCTTATTTTTTTTCTATTAAGGCAGACTGAGCCTTGAGTTTAATAGGTGACTTTCACCAACAGTTCTGTTTACTCACTGGAATGCTCTGGGTTACTGTGCCCGGGGTTGATGGGTCGTTCTTGATGGGTCTGTTTTTTTGTGTTCTTTGTGTTTCTGTATGTATGTGTGCTGTGTGTGTGATGTCATTTTCTGTATGTATGTGTGCTGTGTGTGTGATGTCATTTTCTGTATGTATGTGTGCTGTGTGTGTGATGTCATTGTACTCTTTAACTCTTACAACCACATTATTTTCTTCTTGATCTTAATACTTCTGAACCTATGTCTTATTAGTGACAGTATCTTTGTTAGTTGGCCCAACCAAACTGGATGATGTTAAAGGATTAAAAATAATCCATTTGAATATTAGGAGTCTTCTGCCCAAAATTGATTTACTTCGTGCATGGGTTGTTCTACACAAGCCTAATGTCATCACACTCTCCGAAACATGGCTGAATAGTAACATCTTAAATAATGAAATGAATCTCTCAAATTATGTTTTATATAGGTCGGATAGGTGTTCCAGGGTAGGAGGTGTCGCAATTTATGTTTCCTCTGACCTCGTATCTGAGTTAATTATACCTACAATCGAGCCTCTTCATTTTGAATGTGTTTTCGTTAAGGTTATTCTCCATGTAAATAAATATGTAACTATTGGTAGCATATATAGACCTCCCTCTTCACCTGCTGACTCCTTTAACTGCCTCTTCTAGAAATGAAATAGTACTATTGGGTGATTTTAATAAAAATTGGCTGGATAAGACCTCTGACAAAGAAAAAAAGCTACTTAGTAGTCTAAACCCGGCTCCTGTGTAATAACCTGTAAAGATGGTACTCCCCTTCATCAAGTTGACAATATTAAATATCTCGGTCTATGGCTGGACACCAATTTTTCATTTAAACTTCATATTGAGCATGTGTTACGTAAAGTTAACTTTGGAATCAGTGTCCTATATCGCTCTCGGAACTGCTTTACACACAGTGTCCGAAAAAAACTGGTAACCCAACTTATATTCCCAATTCTGGACTACTGTGATGTGGTATACCAAACTGCTTCAAAATCTGACCTGGCTCCTCTCAACACTGCTTACAATAGAATGTGCAGATTTGTCCTTGGCTGTCCCTTTCATACTCACCACTGTACAATGTATCAAGCACTCAAATTACCATCCATAAATATTAGACGACAAATTCACTGGCTTCAAATTCTATTTAAATGTATTTATTTAAACTATCCTTATTATTTAAAACAGTATCTTGTTCCTTTTATTTCAAATTATCAATTTAGGCACTCCTCGCAGCTTTACTTTTCTGTCCCCCATGCAAAGAAAACAGTAGGGAAAAGAGCTTTTATGTTCAAAGGCCCAGTAGACTGGAATAACCTGCCTCCAGACATTAGATCAATTTCATCTTTAGGTAGGTTTAAAAACGCCCTATCCTCCCACTTTGAGTTGCAATGTTCTTGTTTTCATTGAAGCTGTTACGTATACGTTACTTGATTCCTTTATGACATTTCTTATATCACATAATGTGTATTCATTCTTTGTATTCTAGATCCAATCTCCATCTGTTTACTAGCTGTTCTGTGGTTGAAATGTTTTTCATAATTTTTATTTGTGTGTGTTTTCGTGTTTTTTGTTGTTTGTTGTCTATTGTCTGTGTGTTGTATTGTAAACTGTACTGTTACCTGTCTGCTTCTGTTGTAATGTAATGTTTGTCATTTATGTTAGGACCCCCTCGAAAACGAGATGATGCATCTCAAGGGGTTTAATCCTAATAAAGAAATTCAAACTTCAAAAAAAAATCAAAAAAAATAAAAAGCACTTAATGGATCCCAGTCTAGGGGAACAATGAAACTTGAACTGTTTTAATTTGACTGTACTTGAAATTAACACATAAATTACACAATTGAATGTTTTCTACAGCATGTGGTTGAAAGTAACACTGTTTGAACGGCGTGTGTTTACCAGATGTCACGTTACGACCGCTAGCAAAACTTAATCTGAGCAGTTGGTAACCGACGGTAATGATGTTCTAATCCGGCCCAATGTCCACTAAACTGGAATTAACCGTTAATTATCTCCCACGCTGACACCTGTCTCCAGTTGTATTTACATCCTGCAGTTTGTAATTTATGAACTGTCATAGTGTGTCTGTACTGCAGCAGTATGAACTGTCATAGTGTGTCTGTACTGCAGCTGTATGAACTGTCATAGTGTGTCTGTACTGTACTGCAGCTGTATGAACTGTCATAGTGTGTCTGTACTGCAGCAGTATGAACTGTCATAGTGTGTCTGTACTGCAGCTGTATGAACTGTCATAGTGTGTCTGTACTGCAGCTGTATGAACTGTCATAGTGTGTCTGTACTGCAGCTGTATGAACTGTCATAGTGTGTCTGTACTGCAGCTGTATGAACTGTCATAGTGTGTCTGTACTGCAGCAGTATGAACTGTCATAGTGTGTCTGTACTGCAGCTGTATGAACTGTCATAGTGTGTCTGTACTGCAGCTGTATGAACTGTCATAGTGTGTCTGTACTGCAGCTGTATGAACTGTCATAGTGTGTCTGTACTGCAGCTGTATGAACTGTCATAGTGTGTCTGTACTGCAGCAGTATGAACTGTCATAGTGTGTCTGTACTGCAGCTGTATGAACTGTCATAGTGTGTCTGTACTGCAGCTGTATGAACTGTCATAGTGTGTCTGTACTGCAGCTGTATGAACTGTCATAGTGTGTCTGTACTGCAGCTGTATGAACTGTCATAGTGTGTCTGTACTGCAGCTGTATGAACTGTCATAGTGTGTCTGTACTGCAGCTGTATGAACTGTCATAGCGTGTCTGTACTGCAGCTGTATGAACTGTCATAGTGTGTCTGTACTGCAGCTGTATGAACTGTCATAGTGTGTCTGTACTGCAGCTGTATGAACTGTCATAGTGTGTCTGTACTGCAGCAGTATGAACTGTCATAGTGTGTCTGTACTGCAGCAGTATGAACTGTCATAGTGTGTCTGTACTGCAGCTGTATGAACTGTCATAGTGTGTCTGTACTGCAGCAGTATGAACTGTCATAGTGTGTCTGTACTGCAGCTGTATGAACTGTCATAGTGTGTCTGTACTGCAGCTGTATGAACTGTCATAGTGTGTCTGTACTGCAGCTGTATGAACTGTCATAGCGTGTCTGTACTGCAGCAGTATGCACTGTCATAGTGTGTCTGTACTGCAGCTGTATGAACTGTCATAGTGTGTCTGTACTGCAGCTGTATGAACTGTCATAGTGTGTCTGTACTGCAGCTGTATGAACTGTCATAGTGTGTCTGTACTGCAGCTGTATGAACTGTCATAGTGTGTCTGTACTGCAGCTGTGGATTCTGAACAGCATCAGACTCGAATCAAGAAACAGTCGATATAAAGACCACCTAACATAGCCTCTGACGCATAATATATTATACTATTGATATTACTATATTTATTACAGACATCTTCAATATTGATACATTTAAACAACGTAGTAATCACTCGTATTGCCTTCCCTCCCAGGTTAATCTTTAATTTAAAGAAAGAACTTTGAATTTAATTTAGATTTGTTTATGTCAAAAGTGTGTGGGATGTGTGTGTAAAAGAAAAAAACATGTCCATATAAACATCCACTGTTAAAGTATATCATTTTGTTGACCGTTGCAATTTAAAAACAAAAAAACAGTACAACTGACTTTTATTTTCGTCTCGGGTCACCATGGCAACGCTGAGCGTACCTGTGCTAACCAGGTGTGTGAGTTTTTTTCGTCTGATGTTTTTGGAGAGTTGAACATGTGGCACTGTTATAACACTGTTGTAACTCTGTTGTAACAATGTTGTAACTGTTATAACACTGTTGTAACTGTTATAACACTTGTTATTTCTTGTTTTGGAGCCTCCTCCACCTCGTGGGGTTGTACCGTATTAAAGGCGGAACTAAAGTCAACAAACATAATTCGGGCATAGGCCTTTTTGTTCTCGAGGTGCTTGGATACAGAATGTGTGATATAGAGAATAGCATCCTCCGTGCTACGGTTCTGTTTATAGGCAAATTGAAAAACATCTAGCAGTGGGTCAATGTGTTTTCTAAGCAGAGACAGTACATATCGTTCAAAACATTTAATCACAATGGAAGTTAGAGCAATGGGGCGGAAGTCATTATTCTCCATGGCACGAGGTTTTTTCGGCACAGGGATTATAATTGACTTCCTCCACAGAGCTGGAACTTCGGTATTCAGGGACTTTTCAAATAGCGGACACCATGCTGTTGTTAGTTCTTCTGCACAGTTTTTGAGAAGAGAAGCTGATAGACCGTCTGGACCTGTGGACCTGTTGGTAGACACCCTGCTAAAGTGACGTTGAATGCTGGTAGGATTTACCTCCAACCAGCAGTTGGCATCAGTCTCTGGCAGGGTCTGCAACACACGGTCACACTCCTGAGAGTTCCGTGTGTCAAACCTCAGGTAGAAGTCATTCAGCTCGTTTTCTTTTTGTTGTTCGTCTAGGGTCATGATCTGTCTTTTTGTTGGGTTCATGTTGGTCACTGATTTCATTGTGTCCCATAGTTTTTTAGAGTTGGAAATCAAAAAACTTTGTTCCATTGTGTCCCTGTGTTTTTTCCTTGCACTAACAAGCAGTTGTTTTAGTTCTTTCTGGACCACTGACAGTCCTGCCCTGTCCTTATTTCTGAATGCTTGTTTTTTCCTATTTATGCAATCTTTGATTTATTTTGTGATATATGGTTTGTTATTAGGATAAACTACTATTTCCTTCTTTGGGACAACATTGTCAACACAGAATCTTATATAGTCTGTTATGGTAAAAGTGGCCTCATCCAGCTCTAGTGCGTGGAATATGGACCAGTCTGTGCACAGAAAGCTACCCTTAAGTGTCTCAGTAGCATCATGCGACCACACATTGACCGTTTTACATTCAGGTTTGCTTGATTTAAAGACAGATTTGTACGAAGGGATTAAATGTACAATGTTGTGATCTGAGTTTGAGAGGGGAGGTTTTGATTTGGCTACATATGCATTTTTTACATTTCCATAGCATTTATCTAGGATCTTGTCATTACGGGTATTACATTTCACATATTGTTCAAAGCCAGGTAGCTAGTCTCTAACTTGCAGTGGTTTACATCACCCAGGAAGAAGATCGGCGCTCCCGGTGTGCGCTGCAGCTGTTCATGGGCACATTCCGCAACACGGGCGGCTGCTCTGCCTGCATGTCCGCTGGGTGGTACATAGACGGCGGTTATGATGATGTTACCGAACTCCCGTGGTAGATAGTGGGGTCTCAGGGACAGACAAAGCAGCTCGACGTCTGGAGTGCATACGGTGTCTCTCACTGTGCATTGGCTGCTCCACCGGTCACTCACGTACACACACAGCCCCCCGCCGTGTCCTTTCCCAGCTGCAGCGGGACGAGTAGTCATCCAGGTTGATCAGCGAGTCTGGGATTCCCTGGTGGAGCCACGCCTCGGTCAGAACCAAGAGATTCGCCTCTCGGTATTCAAAGCAGCCCTTCATGTTGACACGTAGCTCGTCCATTTTAGGCAGCAGGGACCGCACATTGCTGAGGATTATTGACGGCAGGTTTGTTGTTTCGCCGACGGAGGCGTTCACGTACGCCTCCCCGGCGACCTCGCCTGCGTTGTGGCCGTGGCCCGGTGTCTGTTGGAATGAATGAATGAATGAAAGCTTTATTTCGAACATGTGTAGAAAGAAATAGTTATAACAAAAGACAAAACAAAAACAAGAAAAAACAAAACAAAACAAAAACAAGAAAAAACAATACAAAACAAAAAACACTATTTACTTAACATCTCCGAAAAGGAGTAGGAAGAAGCATAAGCTTATTTAATCCTACCCCTTCTCCAATAATCAGAGATTAATAATTAATAATCTGCAGTTGACTTCAATATTAATATATATTTTTTTTTTTTATTAAATCAAATGTATTTACATATTTACATATTGACCAACAATAGAAAACAGATAATGTAAATAAACAAATAATCTGTGAAAACAACAACTGTCAAAGCCCTTCTTCCTATTAATATTGTTTTTGTTAATATTCAATATTTTGCTATAATATTCCTTCCTACATACCCTTATAATATTTGTTAACTTATTTTTATATTTTTTATATTTATTTTCTGTCTCTTTAGTTCTTTGTTTTATGAATTCTCTATAAAGTGTGTTTTTCTTTTTACAGGCATTTTGTAGTCCCTTTATGATCCATGGTCGGTCTGTGTATTTTTGTTTTCTGCTATATTGTTTTAATGGACAGTTTTTCTCATATAATGAAGTGAATATTCTTAAAAATGATTCATATGCATTGTCAGTATCATTTTCTTTATATACAATTTCCCAATGCTGTGCTAGTAAGTCATTCTTTAATGCATTCATGGTTTCCTCTGTCCTCACTCGTCTGTATTTTAGGTTTTCATCTGGCTGATTTCTCTTGTAATTGCAGTCCTAGACTGTAAAAACTGGTAGGTGGTCACTAATATCGTTGATTAATAGACCGCTCACTGTATTGTTTTCAATGTCATTGGTG